>NW_006921819.1:2133311-2139216 GCF_000298275.1 Orycteropus afer afer | reverse complement strand
ATATATATATATATATATATATATATAGCAATCAAGGGTCAATGAATAGAAGCACAGTCTAAAGTACAGAAGAAGGAAGAGGAGATAAACCTAACAAAGTCTGTTTCACCCACTTTAGTCCTGAGGGTTGCTTTTGGCTTTTGCGGAACAGATCTTCCCCCAATTCACCTACCCATTAATTAAACAAATATATACTGAACACCAATGATATATAAAGCATTTGAGAGGATTAAAGGAAATACGAGTACTATCCTTTATAAGTTTTACTCTAGTAAATAAGAAATACACAGCAATAACAATGTTAGAAGACAGTATGAAAAAACTGTCATGTAAGTAAAATATTTTAAAATAATAATAATTACATTTCCATATTTTTATATCAAATCAAGCATGATCATAAATTCCAACGGCACAACCACAATATTGGTATCTCTCCATAAAGATGTTTGAAAGTTTTACCAATACAAAAATGTTTAAAACTTAAACCATGCACCAAATTCATGGAAGAATCATGAAGCAGAATATTTAAATATGTCTATTTTTGGTGGGTCGGGTGCCTCAGTAACCTTATTGCTCTTCCAGGGCAAATAAGATATGAAATCACAACAGTCATAAAATGACAGAACTAGAAATTAATCCAAGCACCTACAGAGTCCCTCAAGCCTCTAACTACCTACACACTATCATTCCTTAAGCCTCTCTGGAAAAATGTGAAGATTTGTACAACAAACTGGAAATTTCAGATCCAGAATCAATTTCAGACCACGCAGGTTAAATGCAAAAAATTACGCCCAAGACAGTACAAAGGCATTTAATTTAATTATGAGACCATGCCAGAAATTACTTTCCTTAATCATCCATTATTTATTTTCCTTTCATTCAAACTGGTCCTTTTCAAACCTCAAATTAAACAGACACTTGAACAATGGAAAAGAACCTAAATAGTAACAAATCTTTATAAAGACTCAATCTAAGAATAGCCCTTAGAACATAAACTGGCTAGCTTAGGGTATGAGGATTAAAGTGTTCTAGTACTTCTCCATTAAAACAGTATATCCTAGAGGATTGCCAGTAAGATAGGGTAATAGGCAGAAAGACTGCACTGAACCTCTTCAACAAAGAAAAGGGGAACCAATCAACAGGGATACAGAAGATAATGCTAGAGACCTAAGCTTTGAAGGGACAGATACAGAAGTGGACTAAACTCCAACCAGTAGAAGAATTTGCATGAAAACACCAAAAAAGGAGACATATGGAGCGGCAGTCTGGCAGAGATCCTGACGGTACAGTTAGGATATTGCCGAGTGGTGTTAGGACCTAAGAATTAACCTAAAAATCAGCTCTGCTAGCCAGAGACTGCACGGAGGACTGCACTGGTAGCTGGTGAATAAAAGAGGAAGCAGCAAAGAGGAAGGCAGGCTGAGCTGTGAACTTTTGCCTGTCCAGAGGATGCAGCCATTTTGAAAGTTTACAAGTGGTTCGACCATTTTGGATATTTAAAGCAACAGCGTTCTCCCATGTTCCAGGGAGTTAAGATTAGGCTCCACTTGCCAGGAACCACAAGGACATTCCGGACATCAGTCACCAGAAAGGTGTGATATACCCCTTGTTACTCTTATACCCCACACACCCTCTTGGTGAATGGAGGTGCAGCCATCCCTCACTCCCACCCACCTTCTAAGCCAGCAGGAATTCCATCACAGTGTGTGTGTTTGGACACAGCCTGGGTGCCCTACCCACATTATTTTTCCTTTTTTTTTTAGTTTGTTATTATTAGTATATTATACATATATTAATAATAATATATTTAATATATTATTAATAATAATTATGATTATTGTCATTTTCATTACTATTTGTCCCTTCCCAGGTTGTACTTTTCAGCTTTTTCTCCCTTCTTTGTTCCTGGTTCCCATTTCTTTATTTCTCATGGTTAACCCCATTCCTTGTTTTTCTTTCTACATTTTGCCAATTTTTTTCTTCACTATTCTCTTACTCTACCTTTTTTCTCTTTTACCATCTCCCCAGATATTGCGAGGTTTTTTTTTTCCTTTTCTTTTTCATTTTTTTGGTGATTGTTCCTGTGTGTTTATGTGGTGTTTTTTGTCTGCTTACTTTTACTTTTTAAATGGTTTTGAAATTGTTGTTTTTGTCTCACTGAGAGAGAGACAGCAACCGTGTGAGGCAACCACATCCACACCTCCTGCAGGTCCACTTACTGAGCGAGAGCCACCACTTCCTTCTCCACTAACTGGCCAATGATAAATGACCATTACTAAGAAGAGCCTGAATCACCCTTGGCTGCTCTTCACAAACAGTTAACAGAGATCGAAATACAACACCACACAAAGAAGCAAGATAAAGTGGTAGAAACAAGGGAACAGGATACAGACCCAGAACACATCCCTGAGGAAGAGGCAGCATTAGAACTCCCTGATAAAGAATTCAAAAGAACTGTATTTATGTATCTTCAAAGGACTGAGAGACAGACCAAGGAAAACAGACACAATTGAGGAAAACACAGGCAAAACCCTAGAACAATTTCAGAAAAAAATACCAGGACAAAATGACAAAATAAATGAAAAATTAGAAATTATTCAAAATCTACAGATAGAAATCCAGAAGACTAATACTAATTTTCCAAAAATAGATAACACATTGAAAGGGCAAAGGAGTAGAACTGAATCAATGGAACACAGAATTGAAGAGACTGAAGACAAATACTTCAATACTTCTTTGGAAAGGGATTAATCAGAAAAAATATCAAAACAAAATGAAGAAAGGCTAAGGTTCACATGGGATACCATCAAAAGAAATAACCTACATGTAATCAGAATTCCAGAACAGGAAAAGAAAAATAAAACCATTGAGAAAACTGTCCAAGATTTGTTGGAAGAGAACTTTCCTGGTATGATGAAAGATGAGAATATATCCATTCCATTCAAGAAGTCCAAATGAACCCCAAACGGGATAGACCCCAAAAGAAAATCACCAAAACATATCATCATCAAACTCATCAAAACCAAAGACAAAGAAAGAATACTGAAAGCAGCAAGGGAAAAACAAAAAGTTTCTTGAAAAGACAATCAATCAAAACAAGATCTGATTTCTCAGCAGAAAGCATGCAAGAGGAAAGGCAATGAGACGGTATATATAAAACCCTAAAAGAGAAAATTTTTCAACCAAGAATTATATACCTGGCAAAACTGTCCCTCAAATATGATGGTGAAATTAGGAGATTTCCAAATAAGCAGAAACTAAGGAAGTTGTTAAAACCAGTCCAATCTTACAAGAGATACTAAAGGGAGTCCTTTGAACAGAGAACCAATGATAGCAAACAACAACTGACCATTAATACACAAGAGACATAACCCAGAAACTAACACAGCTATGGATGTATCCAAAGTAAAATGAGCTTACAAGATTGTGAACAGGGAACCAGAGACATCAACTGGCAAATGAGGACAACTACAAACCAAAAGGAGCTCTGGTAGCACAGTGCCTAAGGCACTTGAGTGCTAACCAGAAGGCTGGCGGTTCAAACCCACCAGCCACTCCTTGGAAGGAAGGCTGGGCATTCCTACTTCCGTAGTGATACTGCCTCAGAAACCCAAGGAGGAGTCGCTACGAGTCAGGGCCGACTCGATGGCAAATAACAACAACAACAAACCAAAAAGAGGGAAAATACTGTATAGTTACAGTAGTTCTAAATGGTGAGGAAGTCAAGAGAGTTGCAAGATAGAATGGACTGTCAAAACTCAGGAAGAAAATTATACATCACAGGGTCACCTCAAGGAAAGATGATAAACCTTCACATCACAGTAAAAAAGAGAACAAGCACAAATATTTAGAAAATACTAAAACACTAGCAACAAAGAAAATGATAACATGATTCAGAAACATAATGAGCTCAGTACAGAAAATGATATGGAACAAATAAGCCAGGTACATCATAAAAAAACACATAACAAAATGACAACCACCAATTCATACTTGCCAATAATTACACTGAATGTTAATGGATTAAATGCACCACTCAAGAGATGGAGAGTTGCAGACTGGATAAGAAAACATAATCCATCAATATGCTGTCTACAAGGGACATACCTTAAAACAGACAAAAACAGACTAAAATGAAAGGTTGGAAAAAGATATAATGAGCAAATGGCAATCAAAAAAGAGTAGGAGTGGCAATATTTATTTCTGATCAAATTAACTTTTAGACAAAAACCACCATACAAGAATAGGACAGTCGTCACATTATGATTAAAGGATCAACTGAACAAGAAGATATAACCTCCCCATAGTGTCTGGTTGTCTGTGAGGGATTACTCTGTGTCTGTCTTCTATTGTTTCTATTGCAGGTATTTTCTATCACTAGTGTCTGTGCACTCCTCGGAAGGAAGGTTGGGCAATCCTACTTCCGTAGTGATACTGCCTCGGAAACCCAAGGAGGGGTCGCTATGAGTCGGGGCCCACTCGACGGCACATAACAACAACAAGTGTCTGTACAAGATTACCCTCAGCTGAATCTATCCTTGGTCTGGAGTATACTCCTGCTCAATGACCCCCATCTGATCCTCTCAGATGTTTATGTGTTCATCTGTAGCCTGGTGTTTGGTGTTAATGGTAATGCAGTATTGTGGACACATTGGTTGGTATTAGCACCTGTTCTCTATCTCTTATGGGCACAATACGGTGTCCTCCCATTTCCTAATATTATCATGGTGGTCACAGATCCTTTCCATATATCCCTCTCTCTACCCAGGTCAGCATGTAGGCCCCAACTAGCCCGAAATTAATCTCTCCCCTTCCCTCCCCATCCCAGTAACCTACAAAGTGAGTTTCCTTTCCCAAGCAAACCCTTGTCTTTTTACAGTAATGGGCTCAAACAGTACTTGTCTTTCTGCGATTGACTTACTTCACTCAGCATAATGTCCTCCAGGTTCATCCACATTGTGAGATGATTCACATATCCGTCATTGTTCTTTAATGTAGTAAAGTATTGTATTGTGTGCATGTATCGTAATTTGGTTGTCCACTCATCCATTGATGGGCATTTACTTTGTTTCCATCTCTTTGCTATAGTGAATTCTGCTGCGATGAACATAGGTGTACAGATCTTTAGGATACATTCCTAGTAACAGAATTGTTGGGTCAAATGGTACTTCTATTTTCAGTTTTTTAAGGAAATGCCATACCGTTTACCACAATGGTTGCACCATTTTACAATCCTGCCAGCAGTGCACAAGAGTTCAAATCTCTCCGCAACCACCAGTATTTGTTATTTTCTGACCTGTTGAACTCTGCTATTATTGCTGGGGTGAGATGATATCTCGTTCTGATATGCATCTCTCTAATGATTAATGATCACAAGCAATTCCTCATGTGTTTGTTGACTAATGGTAAGTCTTCTTTGGTGAAGTGTCTGTTCAAGTCTTTTGCCCATTTGTGAACTGGGTTGTCTTTTTGGTGTTGGTGTTGAAGTTTTCTATAGATTTTGGAGATAAGTCCTTTATTAGATATGTCATAGGCAAATATTTTCTCCCAATCTGTAGGTTCTCTTTTTACCCTTTTCTCGAAGTCTTTCAATGTGCATAAGAATATAATTTTTAAAAGGTCCCAGTCATCTAGCTTCTATTCTATCTCCTGCACGTTCTGGGTTATGCTTGATAGTCTATTTATACTGTAAATTAGGGCTCCCAGATCTGCCCCTCTTTTATCTGTGATGAATTTTATAGTTTGGGGTTTTACATTTAAGTATTTGATCCAGCTTGAGTTTGTTTTTGTGTATGGGGTAAGGTATGGGTCTTGTTTCATTTTTCTACAGGTAGATACCCAGTTTTGCCAGCACTATTGGGAGCTCTGGTAGCATAGTGGCTAAGACACTTGCCTGCTAACCAGA
>NW_006921819.1:2089706-2132679 GCF_000298275.1 Orycteropus afer afer | reverse complement strand
TTCCTTCCAAGGAGTGGCTGGTGGGTTTGAACCGCCAGCTTTCTGGTTAGCAGTCAAGTGCCTTAGGCACTACGCTACCAGAGCTCCCATGAACAAGGTAGGTTCTTCCATTTATGTAGTGCCCTTTTTATCTCTTGTAGGAGTATTTTATAGTTTTCTTTGTATTGGTCTTTTGTGTCTCTGGTGAGGTTTATTCCTAGATATTTTATATTTTTAGTAGCTATTGTAAATGATATTGTTTTATTTATCAGAGGACTCTTTGTTGGGGTAGAGGAATCCAAATGATTTTTGTTATGTTGACCTTGTATCCTGCCACTATGCTGAACCTCTCTATTAGTTACAGTATTTTTTTATCGAGTGCCTTGGGTTGTCTATGTACAGGATCATATCATCCACAAATAGATAGTTTTAGTTCCTCTTTCCCAATTTGTATGACTATTTTTCTTTCTTGCCTTATTACCTTGGCCAGGACTTCCAATACAATGTTAAACAGAAGTGGTGATAGAGGGCATCCCTGTCTAGTACCCGTTCGTAAGGGGAATGCCTTGAGTCTTTCTCCATTAATAATGATGTTGGCCATTGGCTTTGCATATATATCCTTTATTATGTTGAGGAATTCCCTTCTATCCCTATTTTCCTGAGAGTTCTGAACATGAATGGATGTTGGATTTTATCAAATGCCTTTTCTGCATCGATTGATATAATCATATGGTTCTTTTGTTTTGTTTATGTGGTGGATTACATTGATTTTCTGATGTTTAACCACTCTTGTAAACTTGGTATGAATCCCACTTGGTGTGGGTGTATTAATTTTTTGATATGTTGTTGGATTCTGTAGGCCAGGATTTTGTTAAAGATTTTTGCATCTATGTTCATGAGGGATATTGGTCTGCAGTTTTCCTTTCTAGTAGTGTCTGTCCCTGGTTTGGTTATTAGTGTTATGCTTGCTTCATAAAATGAGTTTGGGAGTATTCCATCTTCTTCTATGCTATGGAATAGCTTGAGAAGCATAGTTGTCAACTCTTCTCTGAACATTTGATAAAATTCTCCAGCAAAGGACTTTTCTTTGTGGGAAGTTTTTTATGACCTGTTCAATTTCTTGTTTTGTTATAGGTCTCAAGTTTTCTATCTCTGAGTGGGATAGTTTAGGTAGGTTTTGTGATTCTAGAAAGTTGTCCATCTCTTCTAGGTTCTCAAATCTGCTGGAGTATAGTTTTTCATAATATGCTGTATCTTTAGTGTTTCAGTTGCTTCTGTTGTGATGACACCCTTTTCGTTTACAATTCTTGTGATTTGGATCTTCCCTTTCTTTTCTTTTGTTAGGTCTGCCAATGGTTTATTGATTTAATTAATCTTTTCAAAGAACCAGCTTTTTGTTTTGTTGATTTTCTCTATTTTTTTGTTTGTTTTGTTTCATTTATTTCTGCTCTGATCTTTATTATTTCCTTGCTTTTAGATGCTGTAGGATTCTTTTGTTGTTCTATTTCTAGTTGTTGGAGTTGATGAGTTAGAGTGTTGATTTTGTTTCCTCTTTTTTGATGTATGCATTTATTGCTATAAACTGTCCTCTGAGTACTGCTTTCGTTGTGCCCAGTTGGTTTTGGTATAATGTAGCTTTATTCTCATTTGTTTCTAGGAATTTTTTTTTTATTTCAGTTTTTATTTGTTCTCTTACCCAGTAGTAGTTTTTGAGCAGTGAATTATTCAGCTTCCATATGTTTGATGTTTTTTCCTTTCTCTTCCTATTATTAATTTCTAATTTTATAGCATTGTGGTCTGAGAAGATGCTTTGTAGTACTTCAATGCTTTTCAATTTATTGAGGCTTGTTTTACATCCTAACATATGGTCTATTCCAGAGAAGGATCCATGTGTACTGGAGAAGAATGTGAATTGTGCTTTTGCTGGGTGAAATGCTCTGCATATGTCTATGAGGTCGAGTTGTTTGACTGTACTGTTGAGGTCTCCTGTATTTGTTGAGTTTTCTTCTAGTTGACCTGTCTATCTTTGAAAGCCGTGTGTTAAAGTCTCCTACTACTATTGTAGAGTTGTCTAGTATGCCTTTTAATTCAGTTAATATTTGCTTCATGTATTTTGGAGCAGTTTCATTGGGTGAATAAATATTTATTATTGTAATGTCTTGTCAACTGATGCTTTCAGCATCATATAATGTCCTTCTTTGTCTCTTAGGATGTTTTTTACCTTAATGTCTATTTTATCAGAAATTAGTATTTCCACTCCTGCTCTTCTTTGGTTCCCAATGGCTTATATTTTTTCCACTCCTTAACTCCTAATTTGTTTTATCTTAGTGTCCAAGGTGGGTCTCTTGTAGGCAGCATATCATAGGTCTTCTTTTCTTATCCAGTCTGCCACTCTCTTTCTCTTGATAGATGCATTGAGTCCATTCACATTGAGTAATTAGTGATAAGTATGAATTTATTGCTGTCATCTATGTGTTGTTTTGTCATGCTGTTGGTGTTTCCTTGGTCTATATACTTTTCTGTCCTGAGTTCAGTTTGTTGGCTAATGCTTTCTCCCTTTTCTTCTTTCTTGTTGGTTTTGTGTTTATTAAACCCATTTTCCTTCCTTCTGTATTTGCTTAGGGGGACTGTTAATTTTCTCTGTGGTTACCTTAGCGTATACTCCTGTCTCTACATTTTTAGAACAGTGCATACTGTGAAGACATTGTCCTGGTTTCCTCTTCATTCAGGAGTTTGTACCTAGAAGGTAACCTCTAAAAGGTTAGTTGGTGTTGTCGTGTGCTGATTGACTTCATTGGTTTTTAGTGTACAATGTTTTAAAGTCTTATTTTGAGTTTCTATTTCTGATTTGGTTTTGGTGTTGATGTCATGTATCTTGATTTTGTTGATCTCTGTCATGGGTTCTCTATTGGAAGGACTTCCTTAAGCATTTCTTCTAGGGTTGGTCTGGTTTTAACAAAATCACTTAATTTCTGTTTGTCTGCAAATGTCTTGATTTTGCCATCATACTTGATGGATAATTTGGCTGGATATAGGATTCTTGGCTTGAAGTTCTCTTCCTTCAGTGTTTTATATGTGCCATCCCATTGCCTTCTTGCCTGCTTGGTTTCTGCTGAGTAATTGGAACTCAACCTAACTGTTTGATTGTTGTATTTCTTTTGTCCCAGGCAGCTCTCAAAAATTTTTCTTTGTCTTTGGTTTTGGAGAGTTTGATTATAATGTGCCTTAGTGTTTTTTCTCTTGGGATCTATCTTGTGTGGGGTTCTAGGAGCTTCTTGGACAAATATCTTTTCTTCCTTCCTGATATGGGGGAAGTCTTCTATTAGCAGGTCTTCCATAATTTTCTCAGTGGTTTTTTCACCTCTTCTTCTTCTGGAATTCCAATGAGTCTTATGTGGTTTCTTTTCATGTCATCCCATATAATTCTTAGGTTCTCTTCATTTCTCTTAAATCTTGGTTCTGATTTTTCTTCATATAGGCTGGTGTCCAGGGATTTATCTTCTAGTTGGGATATGTGTTCTTCAGGCAATTCTAACCTACTCTTTTGTGCTTCTACTATGTTGTGTAATTCTGTAATTTTGGTATTCATCTTCTGGATTTCTAATTACTGTTTTTGTATGAGTTCTGATTGTGCATTAATCTTGTTACTTTGTTCTTGAATGATTTTCCTGAGTTCTTCCAGGGAACTGTGTTCTCCTTGATTCTGTTTGGGGTATTCTTAGGCTCTTGTAAAGCTCTATAAACATATCTTCCAAATTCCTTCTCAGATAATTCTATTGCCTCCTCTTCCTCCATGTTTAATGAGACCTTTGTGGTTTTGCATCTAATGTCTTGTCCTGTTTTTTTTTTTTGTTTGATTTGAGGTAGCCTGTTTCCTAGACATTTTGAGGTTGTCTGTAACTGTTGCTTATGTACTGATTTGTTTTGTCTTGGTTTTATGGTTTAATATTTTGAACAGGCGAAGCTGGTTTTTTTTTTTTTTTTTTAGTTATTAATTCAGATATGCTGGGTCGCTCTGCAGTTTTCTTTGTGATGGTGGAATCACTGTGTGGAATGTGTATATGGAATGTGTTTCTGTTCATTGTAAAGAGGGTTTAGAGTTTGAACCAGAAGATATTATGGTGGCTGAATGTGGTTTCCTCTACTGGATGAGTGAGGTTATTGGTGGAGAATGTGGGAGCAGAAAAGTGGAAGAAGGAGAGCTCCCTGTTGCTAGGGGTGATTTATAGGACTTTGAGTGGACTGCTAATGATGACACTGTACTGTTATTCACAGGCCTGCACCTCAATTTCAGCAAAGACTCTAGTTGTTAGGGGGTTGCCACTTTCCGCTTGGCTCAGACACAAAAATCCCGCTCCTGAGGCCCCTCGGGGCCAAAAAGCAGACCCAAGGCAACTGCCCAATTCTGTCATTTGCCGTAGGGGTTCCTCTCTCAAGACGCCAACCCACGGCACCAGCCCAGACCATGATCCGCCACAGGAGCTCTACCTGGGTCCGTCCACCTGCAGCACCAAAGATCTACTTGGTTCCAGCAGCACTGGAGTCAGGAGAGTGCCTGCTAGTAACCTGTCATCCCAATACTACTGATAAAGTCAAGCACAGGCCTCTCAGTGCCACTAAGCTGACCCATGCCTGATCAGTGATCCACTACAGGGGCACCTCCCCAGGCTTGCCCTCCTGTAGTATCAATGGACTCTCTGTTCGGATGTACCCATTTGCACCTAGCCAACCCAAGTTATCGATGAAATCAGGTGAAGGTAGATCCTTGGGATGATCGCTGGTATGGTGTGTGGTCGCCGGTGTGGTATGTCTTCTTCCTTAACCCAGGGAGGTCTCTGATCGATAGTGGGAGATTTTAATACACCACTTTCAACAAAAGATAGGAACAACTGGAAAGAAACTCAACAAAGATGCAGAAGAGCTAAACAATACAATCCACCAACTTGACCTTACAGACATCTACACATCACTTTCCCCAACAAAAGCACAATATACATTCTCTGCCAGTGCACATGGAACATTTTCCAGGACAGTCCATATGTTAGGCCCATAAAACAAGCCTTAATAAATTTAAAAACACTGAAATACTGCAAAGCATCTTCTCAGATCACAATGCTATGAAATTAGAAATTAACAATAGGAAGATCAATGGAAAAAGAGCAAACACATGGAAATTGAACAACACCCTCCTTAAGAAAGACTGGGGAAGAGAAGAAATAAAAGATGAAATTCAAAAAATCCTTGAATCAAATGAGAATGAAAACACAACATACAAAAATCTTTGGAACACAGCAAAAGCAGTGATCAGAGGCCAATTTATAGAAATAAATGCACACATCAAAAAAGAAAAGCCAAAATCAACACTTTATACCAATATCTCCAAAAATTAGAAAAAGAACAGCAAGAAAACCCTACAGTCACCAGAAGAAAGGAAATCATACATATTTGAGCAGAAATCAATGAAACAGAAAATAGACAACAGAAGAAAATCAACAAGAATAGAAGTTGTTCCTCTGAATAGAGTAATAAAATTGACAAACCACTTGAAAATTTAACAAAGGAAAAGAGGGAGAGAATACAAACCACACGAATAAGAAACAAAATGGGCAACATCACAACTGAAGCAACTGAAATAAAAAGGATAATATCGGCATACTATGAAGAACTGTGTTCCAACAAATTTGAAAATCTGGAAGAAATGGACAGATTTCTAGAAACAAACCACTTACCTAAACTAACATAGACTGATATGGAAGAGTTGAACAGATCCATAACAAAAAAAGAAATTGGCAGGTCATTAAAAAATCACCAACAAAAAAACTTCCTGGCCCAGACAGTTTCAGTGGAGAATTCTACCAAACATACAGAGACGAACTGATACCAATCCTACTCAAACTATTCCAAAACATACAAAAGGATGCAATCCTTCCTAATTTATTTTATGAAGCAAGCATAACCTTGATACCAAAACCAGTCAAAGACATCATTCAAAAAGAAAACTACAGATCAATATCCCTCATGAATATAGATGCAAAAATCTTCAACAATATCCTAGCCAACAGACTGCAACAACATATCAAGAAAATCATTCATTATGACCATGTGGGGTTCATATCAGATATGCAAGGATGGTTCAACATTAGAAAAACAATCAATGTCATTCACCACATAAATAAAACAAAGGAGAAGAACCACATGATCATATCAATCGATGCAGAAAAGGCATTTGATAAGATCTAACACCTATTCCTGATCAAATCTCTCAGCAAAACAGGAATAGAAGGGACATTCCTCAACATAATAAAGGGCATATATGCAAAACCAATAGCCAACATTATTTTCAGTAGAGAGAGGCTGAAACCATTCCTTGAGAACAGGAACCAGACAAGGATGCCCTCTATCACTACTTCTATTCAACATTACATGGGAAGTCTAGCCAGGGCAATAAGGCAAGAAAGGGAAATCAAAGGCATCCAAATTGGTAAGGAAGAAGTCAGACTCTCCCTATTTGTTGATGATTTGATCCTATACCTAGAAAACCAAGAGACTCAGTAAAAAATCTACTGGAACAAATTGAGAGATTTAGCATCATGGCAGGATATAAGATCAACATCCAAAAATCAGTTGGATTTCTCTATACCAGCAAAGAAACTGCTGAAAAAGAAATAAGGAAATCAATACCATTTACAGTAGCTACCAAACAGTACATAACAACACATCACCACCAAAAAAATAAAATACTTGGCAATAAATCTTACCAGGGATGACCCAAAAGACCTGTACAAAGAAAACTATAAAAGACTACTTCAAGAAACCATAAGAGATCTACATCAAAGAAAGAATATACCATGCTCGTGGATAGAAGACTGAACATTGTGAAAATGTCAGTTCTACCCAAAACAATCTATATATTCAATGCAATCCCAATCCAAATCCCATCAACATTCTTTAAGGATATGGAAAGAACAATCACTAACTTTATATGAAAAGGAGAGAGACGTTGGATAAGCAAAGCACTACTGAAGAAGAAGAACAAAGTAGGAGGTCTCACACTGCCAGATCTCAAAACCAAGTCAAAACTGCCAGGTACTGGTATAACAACAGACACATAGACCAATGGAATAGAATTGAGAACCCAGATATAGATCCATTGACCTATGGGCAGCTGATCTTTGACAAAGGGCCTAAATCCATTAAATGGGGAAGAGAATGTTTGTTTAATAAATGGTGCTAGCAAAACTGGAGATCCATTTGCAGAAAAATGAAATGAAACAAGATCTGTACCTCACACCATACACAAAAACGAACTCCAGATGGATCAAAGACTTAAATGTGAAACATAAAACTATAAAGTTCCCCAAGGAAAAACCAGGAGCAAATTCAGAGGCCCTAATATATGGCATCAGTAGACTATCAAGCATAACCCAAAATGCACAAACAGCAGAAGAAAAACTAAATGAATGGGACCTTCTCAAAATTAAATTTATATGTGCTTCCGAAGACTTTGCCAAAAGAATCAAAAGAGAATCTACAGATTGGGGAAAAATATTCAGCAATGACATATCTGGCAAGGAACTGATCTCAAGAATTTATAGAAAACTCCAACACCTCAACAACAAAAAGACAAATAATCCAATTAAAAAATGGGCAGAAGACATGAATAGACACTTCACCAAAGACAATATTCAGGTGGCCAACAGACATAAGATGAAATGCTCACAATCATTACCCATTACAGAGATGCAAATCAAAACAACAATGTTATACCATCTTGCTCCAGTACTAGCAGCAAAGTTCAATAAGACAGAAAACAACAAATGCTGGCGAGGGTTGAAGAGATAGATGGCAAGGCCTCTCTTGTGGTTGTAAGATATGGCAAGGTCTCTCTCACTGTTAAATGCTTAACTGGCAAAACATCAAGTATTAAAAGTAGATGTTATTCTAGTAGTCCATGTTTTCATCTTATTGGGATGTTTCATACTTTGGGTCACTGTGCCATAGTAAAAAATTTATAGTTTTACACTCCTTATTCCTGAGGAGACTTCTGTGATTGTTTTAATGACCACCTGTTGTCCTTGAGTACACAGAGGAGTAAAACTTTAACTCTGTAGAGAATAAGCTGATTATATGAATTTGAAGACTAATGATGTAATCATGTATAAACATATAAAGTAGAACAAAGGCATCAGGGGTCACTCTCGCAGAACATGCAGGGCATCCACCTGGCCCCCCTTCCTTTTAAAAAAAAAAAGAAAACCATTAATCCTTTCGTGTCACTTCATTTGGTGACCTGTGCGGTTTTGCCAGACGTGGCAGGCGAGGATATGGAAAAATTGGGACTCTCATTTTACAGTGCCACTGCTGGTGGCACTGTAAAATGGTACAATCACAGTGGAAAGCAGTATGGAGATTCCTTAAAAAGTTGGAATTAGAAATACCATTTGACCCAGTCATTCCATTACTAGGTATATACCCTAAAGAAGTGAGAGCCAAGACAAGAGCAGATATATGCACACCCATGTTCATTGCAGCACTATTTATAAAAGCAAAAATATTAAAACAACCTAGGTGCCCATCAACAAAAGAATGGATAACCAAACTATGGTACATACACACAGAATATTATGCAACCCTAAATAATAATGTAGAATCCGGAAAACACCGCATAATGTGGATGAACTTGGAGGACATTATGCTGAGTGAAAGAAGTCCATCATAGAAGGACAAATATTGTATTAGTCCATTATTGTAAAAATCAAGGAAAGATTCATATATGGAAGGAAATTATCTTTGTTGGTTGCAAGGGGTGGGTGGGGAAGGGAGAGAACACTGTCAGATAGGTAGAGACAAGTACTGATTTGGGTGAAGAGAAGGGCAATGTATCAAATGTGAGTGATCAACATGGTGGCATTGAGGAAGAGGAAGACAGAGAGCGTGCATGGGAGGTACAGACAACAAAGATAAACCCTTCTGCACATACAGTGCTACGTTGTCAGTGAAGGCAAATAATGATCTACAGGTGAACAGATGGGTGGACAGGCTGAACTATGAGATATGTCTATGCAGCTAGGAGTATGCCCAAGACCATGTATAGGGTTGGCAGACAATGGTTCTACAAGGGTATTTACATGTTCTGCAAGAATCCCTAAGTGTATAGTAGAACCGACAAGAGGCAAGGTTGTAGCCACTTCTTGGTCACAGTCAGCTACCCAGAGGGAGCAAGTACTTGGACCTGTGGGCTCGGGACCATAGTTGCAGGAAACATCAATCTTAACTGGCATAACATACTACACAAAACACTGTTCCACATCCTACTTTGGCAAGTAGTGACTGGAATCTTAAAAGCTTGCAAGCAGCCATCTAGATGCAATGATGGGTCTCTCCTCGTCCAGAGCAATGAAAAATTAAGAAAACCAAAGATCCATGGAAAGAATTAGTCCTAGTGACTGGTACCCCATGCGTTCCTCAGCCTATATGACTATGAGACCAGAAAAATTAGATGGTATCCAGCTACCACTGTCAACCACTGAGAGAGGGATCTATGTAGGAGATCCTGGATACAGTGGGAGAACAACATGAAACAAAACTCAGAATCATTTGGGAAAAAAAAGAAAAGGGACTAGGTCTGCTGGTTTGATAGAGACTGATGTGATGGAACCACTGAGACTATGGCCCCTAGATGCCCTTCAGGTCTGGAATTGAACCCACACCTGTGGGTTCCAGCCAAACAAAAGACAGGTATAAGTGGTGAACACTTACACTAGGTAGATACACTCCTTGGAGAGAACAATCATGGGAGAATAGAAATGCTGTGTATGTACAGGGAGACGGCTCAGGGGGCAGGAGTTCATGGAGGGACGGACACAGGGAAGAGGTAACTATGGAGGGGGAGTGGTAGGGGAGCTGTTGCCTTGTGGTAAATTGTAGTCAATGTCATGAGACAAAGTATATGTGAACTTCTGCATGTAAAGTGAATCTGCTCTGTAAACTTTCACTCAAATCACAATTGAAAAAAGAAAAAAAATAACAACAGTATATCCTAATAATTGTTGTTGTTGTTGTTGTCGTTTGCCATCGAGTCAGCCCCGACTCATAGCAACCCCTCCTTGGGTTTCCGAGGCAGTATCACTACGGAAGTGGAATGCCCACCCTTCCTTCCGAGGAGTGGCCAGCAGATTCCCAGGAGACTATCATAGTTTCAGTGTACCTGGTATCTATTATTATTATCCTAATAATAGATACCAGGTACACTGAAACTATGATAGTCTCCTGGGAATCTGCTAGTTCTCCAGGGAAACTGACAGACAGAAGGCCAGGGCAGATCCCTGATCCCTGGCTTCTTTGGCTACAACAGAAATTCCAGTTGCTAAAGAACTATTAATGATAAACTACCTTGCATAATTACATATAAATCCAGTCACCTATTTCAGTCAGAAAAGCTTTATTTCAATGGCTATACAACAGTTTACTATAAGGGAGTATCATAATTTAAACATTTTCTTATTATTAAAAACTTAAGAGAATTACCATTTTTTCTTATAAGCAATGTAGCAATAAACATCCTTATGCCTAAATCTTCACTATATTTCTATTTCTTTAGGATACATTCACAGAGTTAGAATTCCTGGGTCAAAGGTTATGAAAATTCCTCAAGTTCTTCAGATATATTATAAAAGTATTTTTCAAAACGATGTAAGAAAATTTGCATGATAAATGTAAACAGCAAGATACAAAACTGCGTATCATCTCAGTTTTGTATAAGAAAATATATGTGTATAGAAAAAGTCTAGAATGAAAAAAATATGTTAATAAACCAAAACCAAACCCACTGTCACTGAGTCAATTCTGACTCATAGCAACCCCCACTGGGTTTCCAAGGCTGTAAATCTTTACAGAAAGTAGACTGCTTCATCTTCCTCCTGTGGAACAGCTGGTAGGTTTGAGCCACCAAGCTTCTGGTTAGCAGCCACATGCTCACTATGCCACCAGAGCTCCTTAAAATTTGTTAATAGTTATTAATAATTTTTTTCATCTCTGCAGTCATTTTATAAATGTCCTACAATGAGCATGTACTTATGAGTTAACATTACAAGTTACAGAAATTAAAAATTTTACCAAAGTGTAAGTCAATACAAAGCTTTATAATAAATAATTCAAGATAGCTTTTATCATATTAGAGATTATATAAACAAATGAAAAAAAATAACCATAAAAGAAAATTTTCTATTTCAATCACCACTTGACATACTCTTAAGAGTCAATATCATAAAGTAGTACGCTCTGTCTCACCACAACAGGTTATTAACTCCCACCAAGCTTTTAAGAACCAGAAATATTAAAAGTGGCACAGGCACATGAGTGAAAATAGTCCATTCAAAAAGAATCAGCATTAACCTAGAAAAAGCACTGAAGTATTCTGGCTCTCTTTGCTGTCAATCAATATGTGTAAAACAAGCAAAAAAAATCTCTTCTTTCTATAACCCATGGATAGTAAAAAAGTACAGATGCATTTTCACTACAGCAAGATGTCCTGGTTACAATGTTGTTCCCAGTTCCCTCCATTAAATTCTCACATTTCACTTTAAAAACTCCCTATCTTAAGCCACTCCTCGGAAGGAAGGTTGGGCAATCCTACTTCCGTAGTGATAATGCCTCGGAAACCCAAGGAGGGGTCGCTATGAGTCAGGGCCGACTCGACGGCACGTAACAACAACAACAACATCATCTTAAGACACACAAAACATACCCTATGGGTCCAGTACGTATTCCTTAAGTTATGACAGGAAATCATAACTTAGCATCTCTTCCTTTACAGCAAAGAAGCTTATCAGCCTCAATTTAACTTTCACTTGAACATTCATTTTATCCATAGAACAGTTGTGACAGTATAACAAAATTACTGACCTTCAACATCATGCCAGCTTGCTCATAAGCTCTGCAAAGAGAATACAATTTCTGTTATCAGAGCCTAAAGAAAGGAGAGAAGAAACGTCCTACAGAGAGTTACCTCAATTAAAATGAGCTCAAGCACAATATATTACTTGGGATTTATATTACCATACAATATAATTTTCTCTTCTTTTTATTTTTGTGGATAATTCCTTCTTAGGAACATCAGACATTTCAGTTAAAGGGATTTTATTTTGCAAATGCAAAAACTAAGTAAAGGTCAAGAAAAGTTAAATGATTTTCTATTACGCAAACCTACATCCAAGTGTTAAAACAAATATACTCCCTACAAAAACTGGAAAAAGCTGCCTGCTTCACTTACACAGTTACTATTAATAAGAAAGAGAAGAGGGTCTAGGTTACCTGATTTTTCAAAGGCTATTAAACAAAATGGTCCTGAAAATACTAAGTTTAATTTAAATGCTACAAATCTTAGTTATCAGTGGCTCTGTTTCTAAGGTTCAAGTGACAACTACTCCAAATAGAAATGACTATTTTATTTAAATAAAGTAATTCAGTAATTATGAATCTACAACTTGGGAAAAATTTAATGAACTATAGAAAATGGCAACATTTAAAACATGCAATCTGCAAATACATAAAAATATGGAGATTATTTACTTACTTGGCAGCATGAAAAAGACTGAATAGATGTCACAAAGTTAAAATTAAGGAAAAAAGGAATCAACAATTTCTAGAGGTTTACTATTTAAAAGACAAAGTTAAAAAAATCACAGCCCAGTTTGTTCCAAAAGTCAACCTCTACAAACAGGTAAAGCAAAAATAATTTATTGCCTGTTGATGTCTCATATATAATTCATAAAAGCATAGACAAAACACCCCACAGATTTTAAACTATTTCCATTCTGCATTAATCAAATGCATTAATCAAAATGCAAGGTTATTAGAACTCCAATTGACAAATGAGATGAAATAATGAAACACTGTTTAGTCAATAAGCTTTAAAATATCTTAGAAAAATGTATTGTTTTAAATTATATGGAAATCTTACTTCAAATATCTAAGGAAAATTATGTATTAAGTAAAATTTATAAGCCATTTTACTTTTTTCCAATTATCTGGCTACATCTTTATCTTCAGCAGTCATCTACAGATTTAATCTACTTCATTCCAAATAAAACCATCATCAAGCAAACCCAGTAACAGTAAATAAATGAATCGTCACTCCAAACTCCCAAGAGGAGTTGTGCAAATCAATGTGGAGAAAAGGATCAAACCCCACTATATATAAATGTTCCTTTAGAGTTTTGAACTGCAGAATTTTTCCAATCATTATCTACTTTAAAAGCACTGAACTTCACATGCAGCACTTTTTTTATTTTAATGTTATTTACTTTTTTTTTTAAATTAGGATTTGGGTGAAGATTTACAGAGTAAATTCACTTTTCATACAGCAGTTCACATATACTTTGTCTCATGTCATTGACCAAAATTTACAATGCAGCAGCTCCCCTTCCACTTCCTTCCCATAGTTACCTCCTCCCAGTGTCCATCCCTTCATACTCTTCTGCACCCTGAGCTATCTCCCTGTGCATAAGCAGCCCTTCCTTCTCCCATGATTGTTCTCTCCAGGGCGTGTGTCTACTTGAGGTAAATGTTTAACTCACATGCCTGTACTTTGTTTGGCTGGAAACCACAGTTGTGGGTTCAATTCCAGACCTGAAGGGCAGCTAGGGGCCACAGTCTCAGTGGTTACATCAGGCTCTATTGGACCAGCAAACCTGGTCCCCACCTTTTTTTTTTTGGCCTCCAAATGATTTTGAGTTTTGTACCACATTGTTCTCCCTCTTTATGCAGGATCTCCTACATCCCTTCCAAGTGGATGGCAGTGGTAGCTGGGCACCATCACACATGCAGCACTTTTAACAAGAAAAAATAACTAGTTTCTATCAAAATCATCTAAATGGTCAACTCCTTTTCAAAAGGTTGAAAAAGATACGCCCTGTTATTCTCATGTGCAACAGCTTCTCTCAGGCAGGCATCTTTTGCTTGCTCAAATTGTTTGGCATTTTTAAAAGCAACAGCTGAAACAGAACAGAAAAACAGACTTTCTATTTCCATTATTAAAAAACATCAAATGAATCATTATTGAAATCTGCATCAGGTGTGAAGTATTAAAAACTACACTTATTTTAACCAAATACTTAGAAAGTTTCATAAAACTATAGAATACAACTTTTTATATAAAGTAATATTCTTGTAACTTTTTTGATTATCAATTAATTTAGAAGTATTTTAAAGAGTCTAATATTTTTAAATCACGTGGCAACAGGTCAGTGTTACTTCCACTCAAACTCAAGAAGTCTTTCCAATATCAATGTCTAAGCCTTAAGAAACTACACCAACATCAATCAAACCAATTCCAAATTACAGAGAGGTTCATTTTGCCACAGGAAACAATAGCTTATCACCTTTACATTTAATAATTTTAGTGTTCTTAAAAGTCAGTTATAGCAGTCCAGCTTTTATTTAGAAACTGAAAATAAATAAATGCAGTAGTATTTATAATAAACCCTCCTGGTTGGTTCACTCTTTAATTACATGCATTAATGCATTTAGAGAGAAAATACTGTCCCAAGAGTGAAAGTATACTGTTAGTGTCATAGAAATATCTTCATGAGAGCAAAACTATTAGAAGTGGCCTTAAAATATATTTTAGAAATTCCGGAAAACTTAGTAAGACTTGCTTGCAAACAGGAGACAGAAATAGAAATCATACTGCCTTCAGAAAATGTTATTTAAAAAATCATTAAATGCTTGTTAATTAAGAAACAAAATACTATAACAATTCTCATTCCTGGTTTCCTCATTTTGTTTTTTAAAAAATTTTGTACTAATTATTTATTTTCCATAACCACTTAAAAAAAAATCAACAAAGAATGCCTTAAGGAGACAATTTACCCTGGAATATCTGACTTTAATAGTATTTCATGGTGTCAAATGCATACAAAATAAATTAGCTAATTTCTCCCATTGAGGAAACTTGTAAAAATGCAATCTCCAGTTACAAATGTGTACAAAAAAGGTAAAAACTATACTAAAGACCTGCATCTGTGTACTACCAACCCTATGCCCATTTCTGCTATCATGAAAGATAGCAGCATCTTCAACTCAGTCCTCAACACACCTGAAGTAGGTGGGAAAAAACACAAGGGCTTAATGTATTTTTCAAAAGCTATTAAAACCTAACAGTAAGGCTGCGGTTAGTGTTAGGCTTTGGCCTTGGGTTAGATTTAGGGTTAAGAATAAATATTATGCTGAGAAAAAGTAATTAGATTGCTTTAAAGTTATACATTGAAATGACAGGGATACAGTCACACATACCTGCTTTCCCATATTCAGAAGCAGCACTGTCATAATCTGGCTTCCATTTCAAAAAACCAGTTTTCAGGCTAAAATGAAAGGAAGACACATTTCACATAAGTTGCCAACTACGTAAGTGAAAACCCTAATTCTAATATTTTAAGAATAAGCAGCAGCAGCAGCAGAAGTCATCAGGCACAAACTCTCCATCTAACCCACCTCCTTCAAAACTTATTTATCACTAAATACACCCTTGCCACTTGCCTTCCCACTCATGTAAGTGGTGACCTCCTTGTAAAATGTCATACACATAGAATGTGGATGCTATATGTTCAACATGTGTTCTCTATACCAGCAGCATCAGCAATATATGGGAACTGGCTGGAAATGCAAACTATTATTTATTTATTCATTTTTATTTGGGTGAAGATCTACAGAGCAAATTCACTTTCCATACAGCAGTTCACATATACTTTGTCTCATGTCATTGACCACAGTTTACCACAATGCAACAGCTCCCCTCCCACTTCCTCCCCATAGTTCCCTCTTCCCAGTCTCCATCCCTCCATACTCTCCTGCCCCCTGAGCTGTCTCCCTGTACATAAGCAGCCCTTCCTTCTCCCATGATTGTTCTCTCCAGGACGTGTGTCTACTTAAGGTAAATGTTTAACTCACATGCCTGTACTTTGTTTGGCTGGAAACCACAGGTGTGGATTCAATTCCAGACCTGAAGGCAGCTAGGGGCCATAGTCTCAGTGGTTCCACCAGGCTCTACTGGACCAGCAAACCTGGTCCCCACCTTTTTTTTTTTTTTTTTCTGCCTCCAAATGATTTTGAGTTTTGTACCACATTGTTCTCCCTCTCTATCCAGGATGTCCTACATCCCTTCCAAGTGGATGACAGTGGTAGCTGGGCACCATCTAGTTCTTCTGGTCTCATAGTTGTGTAAGTTGCAGATCGGATGGTGTACCAGTCGCTAGGACTGATGTTTCCATGAATTTTGGTTTTCTTCTTTCTTCTTGAAGAGGAGAGACCCATCATTGCATCTAGATGGCAGCTTGCTAGATTTTAAGATCCCAGTTGCTACTCGCCAAAGTAGGAGGTGGAACAATGTTTTGTGTAGTATGTTATGCCAATTGCGCTTGATGTCCCCTGCGACTATGGTCCCAAGCCCGCAGGTTCAACTACTCAGTTGCTCTGGGTAGCTGGCTGTGACCAATGGAAATGCAAATTATTGAGCCCCATCCTTGACCAACTAACTCAGAACTCTGTGGTGGGATGGAACTATAACAGGACCTAAGTCACTCCATGGAAGGAAGGTTGGGCAATCCTACTCCGTAGTGATACTGCCTCAGAAACCCAAGGAGGGGTCGCTATGAGTCAGGGCCGACTCGACGGCAAATAACAACAACAACAACAACGCACATTAAAGCTTCAGAACCTCTGAAGCACAGTATCAAGGAAGCTGTTAAATTCCTAAGACTGGCATTCAGAGGACCAGCTGCCATCAAATCGATTCCAACTCATGTGATCCCATGTGTCAGAGTAGAACTGTGCTCCACAGGGTTTTCAGTGGCTGTGTTTTTTTAGAAGTAGACTGCCAGGCCTTTCTCCCTAGGTACCTCTGAGTGGACTCGAGCCTTAAATTTTTTGGTTAGCAGCAGAGCGTGCTAACCATTTGTATCATTCGTAGACATGGAGTTCAGAGGAAAGGTCTAGGAATAAATTGGGTAGTCATCAGAATATACTTCATCATGAACATAGACAATACTACCTATAGATAATGTAGCAAGAAGACAGAAAGACTAAGGAAGACAAACATTCAGAGGAACAAAAGGAGTCAGCATATAAGGCTGAGAATCAACCACCAGTGAAAAGGAAGGATGACCAACAAAGAGAAGACTGTTATCAAAACCAAGAGAAGCTGCTTTACACGATCAATAATGGCTTCTTAGATGCCAAATCAAAGGACAATCAATTCTGAGTCCTTTTGGCCTTTCTGCAATATTTTCTTTCTTTCTTTAAGATAATTTCAGATTTACGGTTTCATCTATCCCAATGACTCTCACACTTGGATGCATGTAAGAATTGCTAAATAAATACCATCTTATAGCCTAACTTTCAATTCAATTAATAGAAATCTGTTTACAAATGACCCTGTTAGCTTCAAAGGAATCAGAGGCTAGGTGAAGTACACCTTTCCTTGTGTAACAGCATGGGAACTGCCCAAAGCCTCTAACTTATTACCTTTTTTGCCAATCAAATTTATTTAGCACATATTTTGTCTAAGTACTATTAACAGGATTCAAATCTGTAAGCAACTTTTAAAGCTTACCAAGCATTTTATTGGTCAAAAATAAAATCTTAAAATGTCTATATTAATCCATAAAGTTCAGAAAATATGCAATAAAGCCTCCTAACCCTTCACCGCTACTCCAAAGTTCTCATTACATTATGTATGCTAACATAATTTCTAAAATGCCACACACAAAAAAAGATAATTATATGTATTAACCATACACGCAAAGAACCAGCATCATCAAATCTTGTCAATTCTATTCGATAAAGGTTGCCCAATCCTGCCTCCTTTATCCTTACTTGATTTCAGGCTCTCATCACTTCTTACATAAGGTCAACAGCCTTCTGACCTACATACATCACCTTCATGGGTCAATCACTTTTTCTGCTCTGCCCTCCTCTTCCACTCCCCCCACCATGGGAGATTAACTTTTCCTCTCCTTTCCTTTGTTCCTTCACCGTATCCACTGTATACTTCTAGCATTTAATGCCCTATTTTTGTTTACTTGTCTATTCTCCGACAGATTCCAAACTTTGAGGAAGGAGCCACTTTCATGTCATACCTGTATCCCCAGTGGCTAATAAACAGCAACAACTTTGTAGCTCTCACCCTCTCCAGTCCACTCTTGTTTCCACCATTATTTATTTTGCCAAAAATAAATCTAACCACATCCACTGATTATTCAATGCCTAGAAAAGATTCAAGGCCATTAGAATGGCAACCCCTTCACAGGCTGTCCCTGACTGTTCTCTGTGCTAGTGCATTTTATCGCGCTCCACCTACGCTACATTCACCATTCCCTGTACACCTCTTCAGGGCTGTGAAAGCATTGCACCCTGTGCGCAGAATATCACAGGAAGGATTTCCCTGTCTTTAAATTATTTTTCAGGCCCTGCTCAAAAATCAAGGAGCTCCAGTGGTGCAGTGCCTAAGATATCTGCTGCTAACCAAAAGGTTGGCGGTTCAAACTTACCTACAGCCGCTCTGTGGAAGAGACAGTAAGCTTCCATGAAGATTTACAGCCTTGGAAACCCTATGGGGCAGTTCTACTCTGTCCTACTGGGTTGCTATGAGTTGGAAACAACTCTATGGCAGTGGGGTTTTTCGGGATTTGGTTCAGAAATTACCTATGAAACCTTCTTAAATTTCCCCAGGCAAAATAAACTCTTCCCTCTGTTACCAAAGCACATTTAACACATCTCTGTGATGATCTTTATCACATGCATTTGTTTGTTTTTGTGTTTGCTCCTGCTAGAAAGTGAGACTGGGCACCTCCTGCACCAAGAGAGCTTCCCCTCAATCCCTTATTCACTGCCCAGCTTCCCCTCAATCCCTTATTCACTGCCCGGAAGTAACAGGATACAAAGGAAAGAATTTTAGTTTTTCCAGCTAGACAACTGCCTCTGCCACTACTGTGCAGCCTTGGGGAAGTCATTATGAGGCTTCTTTAAGTCTCATTCCGTCTTCTGTAAAATGAGAATATCTACGTAGAAAATTGTTCTGATGATTTCAGATTACATACATGGCCCACCTAGCACGGAGCACAAAGTAGAATTCTCACTGTCCGTAAATGCTGGACCGTTGAAATAATGATTCAAAACTTTATTGAGCAGGGAGAGTGTCAAAAAGAATAATTAAGGACAATCAGTTGCACTCCACAAATATTTGCTGGGTGCATACTAGATACCATAGCAGAAGCTGATAGAACAAATAATGAGGAGGCATAGTTCATGCCCCCAGAACAGTCTGAAGAGAAATGACAAGGGTTCACCGAGGCATTTCTAGGTCAATCTGTAGCCCACTCTCCCAAAACACGGAGTCTTTCAGCGCAGGGGTTCTTAATAGAACAGTTTTGTCTCATAGAGGGCATTTTTGGCTACTGGAAAAAGGGAGGGTACTAGTGGCATCTAGCACATACAGGCAAGGGATGCTGCTAAACATCCCACAGGGCACAGCACAGCCCCCAACACAACGAATCGCTGATCCCCCAGTGCAATGGCTGAGAAATTGTTTTTGAGGAAAACCATCAGGAGTTACAGAATGCGTAAAGGGCACGTGCGCCCCCCCCCCCCCCGGACAAGAACGCAGTAAAGACGACTTCCGGAGAGGCGGGCACCCGACTCTGGCCAAAGGTCATGAGACCCTGCCCTGCCAGGATCCCACCCTCTACAGAAACTCACTGCCGTTGGGTCCCCCAAGGGTCCTAAGCAGCCTCCCAGGGCAGTGAGAGCGGCACAGCCCTACCCACATCTACCCCTTTCCTCAACCCCGCAGGATCCGAAGTCCAGGCCGGGAGGTCACGGGGCAAGCGGCCGTCCATAGAGTCTCTCACTCACTATTTCTCTGCTTTGGCGAGGTGCTCCAGACCCTCGTTTATTTTTTGAGCTGCCATCTCCAAAGGCCGGTGTCTGAAGTGTAGTGAGGACGTACCTCTTCCCTTCAACTCGAAAGCGCCTGGCGAAGTAGGCGTGAGAACCCGGCGACGGAAAGGGACCGCTCAGCAACCAAACGGACTACGGCAGCGCGGAGGGCTCAAGCGCCTAAGGCAAACGCAGCTCCGCCCAGCAGAGGGTAAAGTCACGCAGGCGCAGAAGGCCAGTACTCGCCGGCTGACGCGGCTTCTTGTGCAAGCGTGGTTCTTTTGTAGGATTTTTCTGTAGAAAGGTGGTGTACTTAAGATGGTAGGTTGGTTCCTTTTCTCACTTACTCACTCGATAGTTCATTCAACAAATAGTTAATGAGTACCTAATTTGCCAGGCACTGCTTTGGGCGCCAAAGAATCAACAATTTTTAGGAATTTATCTTTCAAATGAAAACAGTCTAGATCCTCCTTGTAGAGTTAATTGTCATTTATAACTTATTACATGTGAAATTTCTCTGTATAATACCTAGAGCAGTATTCATTTTGAGCTTCAATTATATGTCGATCAGTATGCTACTTACGGAAAAAAGTCCTGACTATCCAAAAAGTCAGCCATTAACAACCCTGTGGAGCAGTTTTACTCTGACAGACATGGGTTTGCCATGAGTCCAATAGAATAGAGGGCAGCTGGTTTGATTTCTGATTATACTAGTTACAAGGTACACAGCGGTTAGCAAAATAGACTGTAAGCACTGAATACTGTCAAATACTACAGACTGATAAGTGCTCTAATGAAAAGTTAAGGGTGTTAGGATCGCTTGTGATGGCCTAGTAGAAATAATAGCTGGTAAGTGACATGGTGCCTAAGGCATTTTACTGCTAACCAGAAGGTTGACGGTTCAAACCCACCAGCCACTCCACAGAAGGAACACTGGGCAAGCTACTTTTGTAAAGATTTACTGACTCGGAAACCCAAAGGCGGTGGCCATGGGTCAGATCATCTCCATGGCAGTGAGTATCGTTTTAGGAGCTCTGGTAGCATAGTGCCTAAGGCATTTGACCGCTAACCAGAAGCCTGGCTGTTTAAACCCACCAGCCACTCCTCAAAAGGAAGATGGGCAATCTACTGCCATAATGATACCACTTCAGAAACCCAAAGAGGGGTTCCTATGAGTCAGATCTGACTCTGGTTTTTTTGGTTTTAATACAGTTGGCTCAATTCTCTGTCATAATTTGTGGCAATGTCTATATCCACATGGATGATGCTTGCAATATCTATACACTCTGTCAATTTCTAACTTCCAGTGGTCTTTTTTTACATCCAGTTAAGTAACATATTCCCAGGATCATATCCTTGACCTTGTGGTTGTTAGTTGCCATTGAGTTGGCCCTTGTCTTATGGTGATCCCATACACAGTGGACTCTGATCACCAGGCCTTTCTTCCTAGTCTGCCTTAGTCTTGAAATTCTGCTGGAACCTGTTCAGCATCATAGGAACATACAAACCTCCATTGATAGACCATGGTGGCCATGCTTGAGGTGCATTGGCCAGGAATTGAACTTGGGTCTCTGTTCTGGTTACCTAGTGCAGCTCTGACAGTAATATACCACAAATGGTATGGCCTTAACAAACAGGACTTTATTCTCTTACAATTTGGAGGCTTTAAGTCCAAGTTCAAAGTGCCAGGCTCTAGGGGCTGGGTGAAAGCTCAACCTTGGGGTCCAGCTCTGCCTCCAGCTCCTGGCCCACTGAAGCTAGAGGCATTTCTTCACTTAGACAGCTGCAGGCTGCTGAGGCTGAGAAGCCCCAAGGTTGACAAGTAAAAAGGCACAGTCCTGATGTTACCAAACCACACGGCAGGCCATTAACTTAAGTCCACTGTAAGTCCCAAGGTCAGCACAGCATAGCAAGCTGCTGAGCAATAACACAGCTACATGCAGGGTCCAAGCATGCCATAGGCTAGATAGAGACCATTCCCAAGGCTTCTCCTTATATACAGGAATCAGACCACATCCCAAAGGCAGCTACTCAGCTGCTTGTGGTAGATCCCACCATGGAGTTGATTGCCAGTCTCATCATGGGGAATAACTACCCCCAGCTGCCCAGCCACTCAACCAGGCCCAGCCAAGTTGACACACAAACATAACCACCACAGTCTCCCACATAGTAAGAATTCTACCACTGAATCACCACTGCCCCTGAAGCTGAGTTGAATTGAAGCTCAGTTCCCTACCCTTTTGGTAATCATCTCCCACTCTGGTTGGAGACAGATGAGCAAGCATGCTAATTCGTTTCCTTAGTTGTTTTTGAGAAACTTAGCCAAGACCAACTTGAAATTATTTAAAACCAGCCCAGATCTGTTTTGGCCCACAGACATGCTCAGTGAGACAAATGGAATGAATTTGCTTGGAACTAACATCTCCCCGTCTGCCTAAGCCCTAAACAGCTGATGACAGGAAGTCTGTATAACTCATCAGGTGTGCAAGTACACTGCATTAAAAATTGTCTGTCCCTTTAAACCAAGGCAAATAAAACCTCAGCTAATCTCCAGCCAATTCACGCCCAAATTCCTGAGATGTATATGAATATGTATAGACCCCTTTCTTGAACCTTACAAAGACTGAACCCCAACCCCGATTTGGGGAGTCAGATTTGGGTACTGGCCCCTGTCTCCTTACCATATGCATGGTAATAAATTATCTTTCTCATCTCAAGTTTGTAGTGTGTGTGAACTGATTCCACTCGATTATGAACTGGGCAGAAGCTCACTTTAATCCAACTTCACCCCCATCCTTAACCTTACCAATTACTAATAACTGCCTGTCCTCCTATCATTCTAATTCACTCTTCCTAGTACCAATAGTTCTTCATCTTGTTCCTACTTCCCTCATTACCTAGCATGGGTTTTGTGGTCCAGCATGCTAGCCACTGTCTTGCATATACCTTCAGCTTCCTTGGGTCATTCTGTAATAGTATAGACAGATTAGAATTTCTGGGAAATGAATATGTATTCTAACTTCATAATCTGAGTTCCATATTAATCAATCATGCCCCTGCACAGTCCCAAGATCATAAAACCAAGAAAGGAACAGCTCACAGGACAGGGCAGTTGCATTTCTCAGATCCTGAGACTAAGGAAGGGACCCTGCAAAAGAAATAATGCAAACATAAATTTACTGCTTAAGTGGCATTTCCTGATAACAAGCCATTCTTGAGATGTCTTCTAGCCCACTACCCATGGTCAGTGTTAACCAGTTTTGGAGCCTGTACATCCCTGCCCTCATTTACTGCCTGAAGAAATGAAATGGTAGATCCAAGACTCAAACCAGGAGCAAACAGCAGAATACACTTGTGCAACAAAAGTTGTAGCATCCATGTTGAAACACACAGACTCCATCTTAGAAAGAGACTGCGCTTGAACCTAGCCTGAAGGAAGTTGAGGTCTGTCTTAGGAATTTATCACAGCCTTGTTTAGCTTCCTGACCGTCACAAAAGGATCAGGATTTTATGAATACCTGCCTGCATAAGGTCTTTTGAAATCATGTACCCCACGGCCTTAAAAACTATTATAAAAACCCCTAGCCTGTAAGACTTGGGGAGACACACATGGCATTGCCTCTGGCCCTGTGTGTCTCCACCTTGCAAGGTTACTATCCTATTTTGGGAGCTCTGGTAGTATAGTGGCTAAGACACTTGCCTGCTAACCAGACAGCTGGCGGTTCAAACCCACCAGCCACTCCTCGGAAGGAAGGTTGGGCAATCCTACTTACGTAGTGATACTGCCTCGGAAACCCAAGGAGGGGTCACTAGGAGTCGGGTTTGACTTGACGGCACATAACAACAACAACAGCAATCCTCTTATTAAACTTCTCTCTGAGCTATAGCTGGCTTTCTAGTCATTACTCCAGAATGTGGCCTGTGACAGCTTCTAAGGAATATTCTGGCTGTGCTGCTTCCAAGACACATTTATTCTTCTGGCAAAACCAAAAAACCAAACTCACTGCCATCGAGTCAATTCAACTCACAGTGACCCCTCCTTGGGTTTCCGAGGCAGTATCTCTATGGAAGTAGATTGCTCAATCTTCCTTCCAAAGAATGGATGGTAGGTTAGTACCGCCAGCCTTCTGGTTAGCAATCAAATGCCCTAGGCACTAGGCCACCAGAGAATACCATGGCTCGAGTCAGAGGCACCTTCCTTTTTCAAGGTGATATCTTTGTTCTTTAACACTTTAAAGAGGTCTTTTGCAGCAGATTTTCCCAGTGCGATGTGTCATCTGATTTTATGACCGCTGCTTCTATGAGTGTTGACTGTGGATCCAAGTAAAATGAAATACCTGACAACAATCTTTTCTCCATTTATTGTGTTATTGCTTATTGGTCCAGTTGTGGGGATTCCTGGTTTCTTTATGTTGAGGTATAATCTTTACTGAAGGCTGTAGTGTTAGATCTTCATCAGTAAATGCTTCAAGTCATCTTCACTTTCAGCAAGTTTTTGTCATCTGCATATTGCAAGTTGTTAGTGAGTCTTCCTCCAATCTTGATGCCACGTTCTTCATATAGTCTAGTTTCTTGAATTGCTTGCTCATCATACAGATTGAAGTAAGTATAGTGAAAGTATACAACCCTGACACATACCTTTCCTGCTTTTAAACCAGTTGTTCTTTTTGAACAACTGCCTCTTGGTCTATGTACAGATTCCTCATGAACACAATTAAGTGTTTTAGAATTCCCATTCTTTGCAATGTTACCCCTAATTTGTTATGATGACATATAAACATCTTTCTGGTATTCTTTGCTTTCAGCCAAGATCCATCTGACAGCAGCAATGATATCCCTCATTCTGTGCTCTCTTCTGAGTATGATTTGAATTTTCAAAAATAAGTAAGATCATGTCACCCTCTACTCAAAAGCCTCCACAACTCCCATTGTCTCACAGAGTAAAAGCCAAAGACCTGATATTGTCCTCTAGGGCCTACCATCCTCTTTGACCTTTCCATGCCCACTCCAAGGACACTGGCCTTCCAACCCCCCACTTTTTCCCAAACACTAGCACCTTTGGGTCTTTGTTCTGTTGTTTCCTCAGCTTGGAACACTCTTTTCCCAGATGCTTCTTAGGAAAGTCCTCATCTTCCTCAAGCCTTTGCTCAAACCTTATCTTCCTAATGAAGCCTACCCTACATAATACTGCAACCTGCTCCCTCTCCCTCGTCCATGCTTTCATTCCCCCAATCTTACACTACCTTTTTTCTGTAGTACTTGTCATATCCTAGCATGATACAATTTACTTTCTTAAATTAAGTTTGTTGCTAATTGTCTCTGTCCAGTAGAATTTAAGCTCCATAGGCCAGAAGATCTCTTTGTGTTTTTGTCTTCTGTTATAAACCAAATGTTTAGGACAATGCCTCACTTCATAGATAAACAATGTATATGTGTTGAATAATGTAATGTTTTGCTCCCTATGCATGCTTGGTGCCTTTTCACACCTTGTTGATGTAATTCTTTCTGGCTTGTCACAAATGCCTTGATGGCTGCTTCCACACTAAACTGTGAACTTTGGAATGTCTTTTCTACCTTTCTATCTTCAGAACTTGTATAGCACCAACAATGTAACAGAACTCAATAAATGGTTACCTTTTATTCTTACCTTACTATGGAAAATCTATAAGAAAAGGAAGATTTAGGACATTTGGAAGAATGTTTCCTCAGGAGCCTCTTTTTCAAAGTGATTTATTTGGCTTGTCATCTATTTTCTTGGCTTTCTTCACATTTCCATTGGTCTCTCCTATTTTGCTTTTCATGGGATCTTCATTTTAATTTCTTCTTAATTTCAAAAGCATAGCAAGAGTTTGTAAAACCAGAAGAAGGTCAAATATGGCAACACTCACATGTTCTAGTCTTTGACTTCAACGTAGGACACTATTAACAAGCATAATCTTAAACTGGAAGTTTAACTTTAAACATTACCAATGTATAGTATTTCTCTTGCTTCAAATGGAGAGGAATTAGGGACTTGGAGTACCTGGTAGGCATAAGACAGACAGTTATTGAGCAATTACCATTTGCAGAAACTCTACTCAGTATTTTAGATGTAGTACCTTACAAGTAAGGAGCCCTGGTGGCACAATGGTTAAGCATTTGACTGCTAACCAAAAGCTTGGTATTTGAACCCACCAGCTTCTCCACAGGAGAAAGATATGGCAGTCTGCTTCTGTAAAGATTTACAACCTTGGAAACCCTATGTGGCAATTCTACTCTGTCCTAGGTTGCTATGACTTGGAATCATCTTGTTGGCAATAGATTTGTGTGTGTTTTTTTTTTTTTTTTTTTTGCACCTTACAAGTAGGTGGCAGGCCACAGTAAGCCAGCCCTGGGACCTGTGGAAGGCAGGAGTTCGCATGCATGGAGGCACCCTGTGGCCAGACTCCAGTAACCCAGCCCTGGGACCAGCAGAAGGGAGGTGTTTACACCCCAGAGGCAGGCTAGGTGAGCGAGCAGGGTGGGGGAGACCAGGAAATGAACAGACCAGTTTGGAACAACTAAGGGAGAAAAACGTATCTGTCAGTTTATCCTACTGTTGTGGCTTGAGTGTTGCTGTGAGGCTGGAGGTTATGCCACCAGTGTTTCAAGTATCATCAGGGTCATCGATGAGTTTTCAGTGGAGCTTCCAGACTAAGATAGGCTTGGAAGAAGGAAGAGACTATCCACTTCTCAGAGAAATGACCAGTGGAAACCTTATGAATAGCAGTGAAACACTGTCTGATATATTACTGGAAAACTTTATGAATAGCCCTGAAACATTGTGCAATATAGTGCCAGTGGATGAGCCAGTCTGGTAAGAAGGCACTCGACATGACTGGACAAGAGCTGCCTCCTCAGAGTGGAGCCGACTTTAATGATGTGGATAGAGTAAATCTTTCAGGACTCCCACTGGCTGATGTGGCATGTCTCAAGATGAGAGGAAACAGCTGCAAACATCCATGAATAATCAGAACATGGAATGTACAAAATATGAATCTAGGAAAATTGGAAGTTGTCAAAAATGAAATGGAATGCATAAAGACAGATATTGTAGGCATTAGCTAGAATGGACTTGTTTTGGCCATTTTGAATCAGACAATCATATGATGTACTATGTTGGGAATGACAAATTGAAGAAGAATGGCATGGCATTCATCATCACAAAGAATGTATCAAGATCTATCCTGAAGTACAGTGTTGTCAGTGATAGGATAATATCCATCCATATGTTTATGTGGAAGGCCAGTTAATACTACTATTATTCAAATTCATGCACCAACCACCAAAGGCAAAGATGAGAAAATTGAAGATTTTTACCAACTTCTGCAGTCTGAAATTGACCAAACAGCAGTCGAGATGTGTTAATTAACACTGGTGATTGGAATGAAAAAGTTGGAAGCAAAGAAGAATCACCAGTAGTTGGAAAATATGGCATTGGTGATAGAAATGATGCTGGAGATCGCATGATAGAATTTTGCAAGACCAAGAACTTATTCATTGCAAATACGTTTTTTCAACAACACAAACAGTGACTATACACATGGACTTCATGAGATGGAGTACACAGGAATCAGATTGACTGCATCTGTGACAAAAGGCCACAATATCTTCAATATCTTCAGCCAAACCAAGGCTGGGACCTGATTGTGGTACAACAGACCATCAACTGCTCATATGCAAGTTCAAGTTGAAGCTGAAGACAATTAAAACAAGTCCACAAGAGCCAAAATATAACCTTGGATTATATCTCTCCTGAATTTTGAGACCATGTAAAGAATAGATTTGATGCATTGAACCCCAATGACCGAAAACCAGAGGAATTATGGGATGACATCAAGAACATCATCCATGAAGAAAGCAAAAGGTCATTAAAAAGACAGGAAAGGAAGAAAAGACCAAAATGGATGTCAGAAGAGACTCTGAAATTTGCCCTTAAATGGAGAGTAGCTAAAACAAATGGAAAAATTGACAGGATAAAAGAGCTAAACAGAAAATTTCAAAGAGCAGTTCAAGAAGATAAAGTCAGTTATTATAATGAAATGTGCAAAGACCTGGAGTTAGAAAACCAAGAGGTAAGAACGTGCTGCTCAGAATTTCTCAGGCTGAAAGAACTGAGGAAAAAATTTAATTCTCAAATTGCAATATTGAAAGATTCTGTGGGCAATATGTTGAATGATGCAGGAAACATCCAAAGAAGATGGATGGAAAACATAGAGTCACTATACCCAAAAGAATTGGTAGATGATCATCCATTTCAGGAAGTGGCATATAATCAAGAACTAATGGTATTGAGGGAAGAAGTCAAAGCTGCACTGAAGGAATTGGTAAAAAGCAAGGCTCTGGGAATTGATGGAATACCTATTGAGATGTTTCAACAAATGGATGCCCCACTGCAGGCATTCACATGGCTATGCCAAGAGATTTGGAGGACAGCTACCTGGCCAACTGACTGTACATATTTGTACCCATTCCAAAGAAAGGTGATCCCACAGAACATGGAAATTATCTAACAATATCATTGATATCACATGCAAGTAAAATCTTACTGAAGATAATTCAAGAACAGTTGTAGCAGTATATTGACAGGGAACTTCCAGAAATGCAAGCTGGATTCAGAAGGGGATGTGGAGTGAGGTATATCATAGCTCCTGTCAGATGGATCTTGGCTCAAAGCAAATACCAGAAAGATGTTTACTTTTGTTTTATTGACTATGGAAAGGCATTCAATTGTGTGGATCATAACAAATTATGGATAACATTGAGAAGAATGAGAATTCCAGAACACTTAATGTACTCATGAGGAACCTATACATAGACCAGGAGGCTGTTGTTTGAACCGAACAAGGGGATGCCGCATGGTTTAAAATTAGAAGGGAGTGTATCAGACTTGTCTCCTGTCACCATGCTTATTCAATCTGTATGCTGAGCAAATAATCCAAGAAGCTGGACTATATGAAGAAGGCTGTGACATCAGGATTGGAGGAAGGCTCGTTAACAACCTGAGATACGAAGATGACACAACTTTGCTTGCTGAAAATGAGGATGACTTGGAGCTCTTACTGATAAAGATTAAAGACTACAGTCTGCAGTATGGATTACACCTCAATATAAAGAAAACAAAAATCTTCACAACTGGTACAATAAACAGCATCACAATGAATGGAGAAAAGATTGAAGTTGTCATAGACTTCATATTACTTGGTTCTACAGTCAACGCCAATGGAGGCAGCAGTCAAGACATCAAAAGACTCACTGCATTGGGCAAATCTGTTGCAAAGACTTCTTTCAAGTGCTGAACAGCAAAGATATCTCCTTAAAGACTAAGATGAGCCTAACCCAAGCCTTGGTATTTTCTGTCACCTCATATGCATGTGAGAGCTAGACAATGAATAAGGAAGATCAAAGAAGAGTTGATGCTTTTCAGTTGTGGTGTTGGTGAAGAATTCTGAAAGTACCGTGCACTGCTAAAAGAACTAACAATTCTATTGTGGAAGTACAGCCGGAATGCTCCTTGGAAGTGAGAATGGCCAGACTTTGTCTCACCTTCTTTGGTCATGTTGTCAAAAGGGACCATTCTCTGGAGAAGGATGTCATGCTTGGTAAAGTGAAGGGTCAACAAAAGAGGGGAAGGCCCTCAACAAGCTGGATTAACATGGTGGCTGCAGCAGTGGGCTCAGATATAGAAACCGTCGTGAGGCTGGCACAGGACCAGGCAGTGTTTTGTTCTGTTGTACATAAAGGTCACTATGAGGAGATGACTCGACAGCACATAACACAAGAAGTAGGAATCCCTAGGTGGCACAAAAGGTTAAATCCTTAGCTACTAGCTGAAAGATTGGCAATTAGAACCCACCCAGAAGTACCTTGGAAGAAGGCTTGGAGATATTTTTCCAAAAAGTCACAGCTTTGGAAATCATACAGAGCACAGTTCTACTCTAATGCACATGTATCTACTGTGATACATGCGAGGAAGCTGAGGATCAGTGAAACTAAATAACCTGCCTAAGTTTATGCAGCCAGTAAATGGGAAAGTAGGAACTTGAACCCAGAATTATCTGACTCCAAAATCTATACTTTACTCACTGTGATAGAATAAAAGTGTCTCTGTTTTATGGTTATTTAACAACTCACATAATACCCCTGCTTAGTTGCACAGATTAATCATTGATTTTCAAAGAAAGAAAGAAATAGTACATACACTTTACTGGTGTAGTCTATGTACTACACTAGTGTATGTACATACACTTTTACTAGCTTGAAATTTTACTAAAAATTGAAATATTTCTTCATTTGGGAGTTTTTTGGTGACTCAATGGCAGTGAGTTTGGTTCTATGGTTTTTAGTTATCCAGTGCTTCTATAACAGAAATACCGCAAGTGGAAGGATGGCTTTAACAAACAAATTTATTTTCTCACAGTTTAGGACAGTAGAAATCCGAATTCAGCAGCTTCTGCTCCTGTACAACCTTCATGTGGCTTGACACATCTTGCTTGCTTGTTTAATCTCTTTTATATCTCAAAAGAGATTAACTCAAGACTTACTCTAAACTATCTCCCTACATTAACATAAGAAAGACAACACATTTCCAAATTAGATTATAACCACAAGTGTAGAGGTTAGGATTTACAATACAAATTTTTGAGAGATAATTCCTAACAGTTGGGTATATTGAGTGAGCCTTCAGAAGGCTGAGAAAGAGAGATCTCTTATACATAATAGGCATATTATGTTGAGAAGACTGACTTCCTGATGAAGCATACTTTTCCTACATTAGTTTTGTCTTCCCGATCTGTCTTGTGGTTCTCTTAGCAAACACACGATGGCACCATTTGCACATGCTTTTACAAGCATCAAGCTTCTGAACAAAAGTAATTTTTATCATTTTGGAATAGAGTCAGATTCTGAAACATTTTGCATTTATAATTGTTATATACTTATTTAAGCAATGTTGCTTAAGGATTCAGAGTGCAATGAAGCTGGAAAGATCTAAAGAATTTCTTTTACATCCATTTTGGCCAACACAATTGTTTTGATGAACATCATTTTTAAGAAGAGTGAAAGATGAGAAAGAGAACATTCTTTGATAGTTATCTTTGAATAAAAGAGAAAACCAATGTATTGGACTGGCTTAGTGCAGTTGTTATTTAATTGGATGACTTGCAGATAACCTAGTTCCATCCTACAAATGTTTTCTTTCTAAAAACAGATGCCTCAGCTATACCTGTGAAAAGGACTTTAGCCTTAATTGCAATAATTTAATTTTCTTGCAAGGATAATATAGTCATGTGGCTACATTTTGTGTAAATATAAATTCTGAAATTTAAAATAATACAACATAAAATATCAATAAAGCCTCATTTCATTAATGAAAATTTTGAAATAATATGTAGCCTCCAAATACAAAATTCCTCAAGAAGTGCACCATTTGAAGCTTTCAGGACTGAAGAGTTATAAACGGTATGTTCTGGTTACCTAGTGCCACTCTGACAGGAATATATCACAAGTAGGATGGCTTAAAGAAACAGGAGTCTATTCTCTTAGAGTTTGGAGGCTCTAAGTCTGAGTTCAAAGTGCCAGGCTTAGGGGCTGAGTGAAAGCCCCTCAATCTTGTGCTACAGCTCTGCCTCCTGCTCCCAGCTCATGGAAGCTAGAGGCTTTTCTTCACTCAGCTGCTGGATGCTGAGGCTGACAAACCCAAGGTCGACAGGTAACAAGGCACAGTCCTGATATTACCAAACCACATGGCAGGCCATTAATTCAAGTACATTGAAAGTCCCAAGGTTGGCAGAGCATGGCAGGCTGCTGAACAACGACTTGGCTACATGCAGGGTCCAAGCATGCCATAAGCTAGAGACAGTTCCCCAAGGCTTCTCATTATATACAGGAAGCAGACCACATTCCCTAAGGCAACTACTCAGCTGCTCACAGTAGATTCCACCAAGGAGTTGATTACCAGTCTCATCATGGGGAATACTACATCCAGCTGTCCAGCCACTCATCCAGGCCCAGCCAAGTTGACACACAAACTTAAATACCACATGGTATTTATATAATTTATCTTTTAGGCAATCACTCAGTGAATATTTGTGGAACTGCTTCTCTGTGCCAAGCACTGTTCCAAGCCCTGAGGATAGAGCTGTGCACAATAGACAAAAATTCCTGCCACCTCAGGGAGCTTACATTCTAGGGGTGTGGTTTGAGGGAGTAAGAGACAGCAAGACCCAGTAAGCAGACCTGGAGTGCTAGGTGGGCCAGGTTCTTTGATGAAGATAAAGCAGCAAAGTAGGTAGGGACAGTGAGAGCATGAAGGTGAGTGAGTTACCTCACTGAGCAGATGACAGCTGAACCAAAACTTGAGGGAAGAGATGGACTGAGCCAGGATTACATAAGGATGGAATTCTCCTAATAAAAAAATAACAGCAAGTTTGTCAGGTAGTGTGTGCCTGGCATATTCCAGTGCTCAGCAAGTGAGGCTTAAATTTTGCTTGCTTAAATACATCTTCCTTCTACTTGTATAATTAGAAATTAATAAATATTAATAAGGAAGCTAAAAATGTAACCATAGTCCATTATAAAGTCTAATACAAAGTATGTGCAAACACAGAATTTTCCAAGCCCACAAATTTGCAAAGACGAGCTACAGGCCCTTCCCCCAAGATCATGTGCAGTGAGGACAGGGATGACACATACTAAAAAGGAGATACAAGATGGCAGCGGAAGCATCAAGGCGTATGCTGGTACTTACATAAAGGAATTATTATCAATTGTTTAATGGCAACTTGAACCTCAGGATGAAACTGCCCTGTTATGTATGACTCACTACAGTCCAGGCCTGGCATCCCTTCCTGCTGCCTTTTTCCTCTCCCTCCACCACAAGGAGCTATCTGCCCATAGCTTAGAGGAGTGTGTTCCTGAATTTTGTCTAAGATAATGAAGGATTTAGCACTGTCCATATATGAAGAGACCTTCCAGATTTGGAGAAAGGGGAAAAGGAAAAAAAAAAAAAACTCTTCTCTCCAGCCCCCAGCAAAATCTTAGCTGAAAGAAGACAGTTTTAGCCTGGCAAATAAGAAAAACAAATGCTGGAAATGGATAAGCGTCTCGTTGTAAATTTGTTTTTGCAAGGGGTTTTTCTTCCTTGAAAAACAAAACACTAAAATAGCAAGTTATGTTTTCATTTATAAGTCCTTCTCAAGCAGAAATCTAATAATAATGATGGTGTCCCATTGGATTCCAGCTTATTTTATGTTGTGAATATGCTACTGTCCTTTGGGGAAAGAAACATGCCCTGAGCTAGGTAGTTCTCATTTAAATTGGTGATTTTATTCACTTGTATTTTTTCCTCTTCTTTTGCCTTGAACAACCTTTCAATGTGAAAAGTTTTAGATTCTCAAGCTGTAGGTTGGACTGAGCTTTTTCAGTTTAGTGATACAAAGTATAGAGAGAAGGTAGCAAAATGATTTGCTTTACTTCTCACCACTTGTCTGTCAGTCTGTCATACTGTGGTGGCTTTGTGTTGCTGTGAGGCTGGAGACTATGCCACTGGTATTTCAAGTACCAGCAGGATCACCTATGGTAGACAGATTTCAGCAGAGCTTCCAGACTAAGACAGAGTTGGAAGAAGGAAGGAACCATCTACTTCCCAAAGCATTGGCCAGTGAAAACATTATGAATAGCAGTGAAACACTGCTATATTTCTGGAAAACTTTATGAATAGCCCTGAAATATTGTCCAATACAGTGTGAGAAGATGAGCCCCTCCAGTCAGAAGGCACTCAAAATATGACTGGGGAAGAGCTGCCTCCTCAAAATAGAGTTGACCTTATTAACATGGATGGAATAAAGCTTTCAGGACCTCCATTTGCTGATGAGGCATGACTCAAAATGGGAAGAAACAGCCGCAAACATCTATTAATAATCAGAACATGCAATGTACAAAGTATGAATTTAGGAAAATTGGAAGATGTCAGAAATGAAATGGAATGCATAAAGATTGATATCCTAGGCATCAGTCAGCTGAAATGAACTGGTTTTAGCCATTTTGAATTAGACAACAATATGATATACTATGCCAGGAATGAGAAAAGGCAAATGGTGTGGCATTCATCATCACAAAAAAAAATGTTTCAAGATCTATCCTGAAGTACAATGGTGTCAGTGACAGGATAATATCCATATGCCTACAAGAAAAACTATTTTAATTCAAATTTACCAACCAACCACCAAAGCCAAAGATGAGGAAATTGAAGATTTGTACCAACTTCTGCAATCTGAAATTGACCAAACATGCAATCAAGATATGTTAATTATTACTAGTAATTGAAATGTAAAAGTTGGAAACAAAGAAGAATCACTGGTAGTTGGAAAATAAGGCCTTGGTGATGAAAATGATGCTGGAGATCTCATGATAGAATTTTGCAAGACCAACGACTTATTCAATGCAAATGAGTTTTTCCAGCAACATAAATGGTAGCTATGTATGTGGACTTTACCAGATGAAATACACAGGAATCAGATCAACTGTATCTGTGGAAAGAGGCAATGAAGAAACTCAGTATCTTCAACCAAAACAAGGCCAGGAGCTGACTGTGGAACAAACCATCAAATTCTCATATGCAAGTTCAAGTTGAAACTGAAGACAATTAAAACAAGTCCATGAGAGCCAAAATTTGACCTTGATTAGAGACCATCTGAAGAATAGATTTGAAGCATTGAACACAAACAATCAAAGACCAGATGAACTGTGGGATGACATCAACAACATCATCCGTGAAGAAAACAGAAGGTCATTAAAAAGACAGGAAAGGAAGAAAAGACCAAAATGGATGACAAAAGAGATTCTGAAACTTGCTCTTGAATGGAGAGTAGCTAAAGCAAATGGAAGAAATGACAAGATAAAAGAGCTAAATAGAAGATTTTGAAGAGCAGATCGAGAAGGCAAAGTCAACTACTCTAATGAAATGTCCAAAGACCTGGAGTCAGAAAACCAAAAGGGAAGAATACCCTCAGAATTTCTGAAGCTGAAAGAACAAAGAAAAAATTCAAGCCTCAAATTCCAATATTGAAAGATTCTATGGGCAAAACACTGAATGATGCAGGAAACTTTAAAAGAAGATGGAAGGAATACACAGAATCACTGTACCAAAAATAATTGGTTAATGTTCATCCATTTCAAGAGATGGCATATGATCAAGAACTGATGGTATTGAAGGAAGAAGTTGAAGCTGCACTGAAGGAACTGACAAAAAACAAGGCTCCAGGAATTGACAGGATATCCATTTAGATATTTCAACAACAGATGCTACACTGGAGGCACTTACTCATCTATGCTAAGAAATTTGGAAGACCTGGCCAACTAACTGGAAGAGATCCATATTTGTACCCATTCCAAAGAAAAATGACTCCACAGAATGTGGAAATTATCAAACAAAATCATTAATATCACACACAAGTAATATCTTGCTGAAGGTAATTTAAAAATGGTTGCAGCAGTATATTCACAGGGAACTTCCAGAAATGCAAACTGAATTCAGAAGAGGATGTGGAATGAGAGATATTGCTGATTTCAGATGGTTCTTGGCTGAAAGCAAAGAATACCAGAAAGATGTTGTGGTATTAAGATTGTGGGTCAACTTGACTAGGCCTCGTTGAGTGGATGGGCAGCTGGATGTAGTTATTCCCCATGGTGAGATTGGTAATTAACTCCATGGTGGAATGTACTGGAGCAGCTGAGTAGCTGCTTTAGGGATGTGAGCTACTTCCAGTAGGTAAGAAGCAACTTTGAGGAAGGTCTCCAGCTTTTTGGCACACTTGAACCCTGCATGTAGCCAAGTCTTCACTCAGTAGCCTGCCATGTTCTGTCAATCTTGGGACTTTCAATAGTCTTGAATTAATGGCCTGCCAGTGTGATGTGATAACATTGGGACTGTGCCTTTTTACTTGTCAGCCTTGGGTTTGTCAACCTCAGCAGCCAGCAGCTGCCTGGATGAAGAAAGCCTCCAGCTTCAGTGGGGCGGGAGCCAGAGGCAGAGCTGAAGCCAAGGTAGAGGAACTTTCCCCCAGCCCCTTGAGCCTGCCATTTTGAACTCAGATTTCTAGCCTCCAAAACTGTAAGAGAATAAACTCATATTTGTTAAAGCCATACCATTTGTGGTATTTTCTGTTAAAGCAGCAGAGAGGTAATCAAAACATATGTTTACCTGTGTTTTATTGACTATGCAAAAGCATTCAATTGTGTAGGTCGTAACAAATTATGAATAATATTGAGAAGAATGGAATTCTGGACACTTAATTGTGCTCATGAGGTACCTATACATAGACCAGGAGGCTGTTGTTCATGTCAGGATTCTATTCTTTTACCATAATTACTCAATTTTTTATGCTGATCCAAGAAGCTGGACTAAGTGAAAAAGAACATGGCATCAGGATTGCAGTATTAACAACCTGCAATATGCAGATGACACAGCTTTGGCTGCTGAAAGTGAAGATGACTTGAAACACTTACTGATGAAGATTAAACACCACAGTCTGCAGTGCGGATTACACCTCAACATAAAACAAAAATCTTCACAACTGGGACAATAAACTGCATCATGATTAATCGAGAAAAGATTGAAGTTGTCAAAGATTTCCTATTACTTGTTTCCACAATCAACACCAATGGAAGCAACAGTCAAGAAATCAGACAACGTATTGCACTGGGAAAATTCACTGCAAAGACTTTTAAGTGCTGAAGAGCACAGATGTCTCTTTGAGGAATAAGTTGCACCTGACTCAAGCCATGGTGTTTTCAATTGCCTCACATGCATATGAAAGTTGGACAATGAATAAGGAAGACCAAGAAGAATTGACGCTTTTGAGTTGTTGTGTTGACAGAGTACTGAAAGTATCTTGGACTGCTAGAAGAACTAACAAATCTGTCCTGGAAGAAATGCATCCAGAGTGCTCCTTGGAAGCAAGAATAGCCAGACTTCATCTCACCTACTTTGGTCATGTTGTCAGAAGGAACCATTCCCTGGAGAAGGATATCATGCTTGGTGAAGTGGAGGGTCAGTGAAAAAGGGGAAGGCCCTCAACAAGATAGATTCACGCAGTGGCTGTAATGATAGGCTCAGGTATAGCAAGGTTTGTGAGGCTGCACAGGACCAGGCAGTGTTTCATTCTGTTGTACATAGGGTCGCTATGTGTTGGAGCCTACTTGATGGCACCTAACAACAATAATGACATGCTTCATTTTAAACTCTGTCAGAAAAGTAGTTTGCCTTCTACCACTTCATTATACCAACTATCTATATAGGACTATAGAGAAAAGGCCTTGAGTTAGGCATACTTTCAAGCTACAGTTGTATTTCTTCTGAGATGTTGGTTATTTGGCCCCTTTGAGTCTCAGTTTCCTCTTTTGTCAAACAGAAAGAATAATAATGTGGTGGACTAAAAATGGCAGCAAATCTCTGACACTCCTCTCACTGAGAGGTAGACTCTATCTCCTCTGCTTGGTCACATTGCTGTGACCAACACAATGTGGAGTCAATAATGCCACTTTCAGGACCCACTCCCTGTAACTTGAAGCATGTCCTGTTAGAGCTCTGAACAGTTCAACTACCCTGAGGCCCCCATGATGTGAGGAAGCCTAAGCTATCTAGGTAGAGTCTATGTGGGGAGAAGATGCCAGCCAGCCCAAGTTCTTCCAGCCCCAGCCACTGGAGCCATCTCATCTGAGGTGCAAACATCCTGAAGCAGAGATGACTATGCCATATCCAAATTCCTGATCTACAGCTCATGAGATACCATATTAACAAATTGTCGTTGTAAGCCACTGAACTTGTTTGCAACAATAAGTAACTATGCTAAATGCCTGTCTTGTGGCACTATTGCCAGTTTTACAAATAATGCCTCCAATGCACCTAGCCAGTAACTGACACCAAGTGACCTCTCAGGAACAGTAACCATCAACATTGTTGTTGCTTTTCTCATCTTTCCAGAGGAAGTTCACTAGAAACATGGGCAGAGGGTTTTCTCAGAGCTCACAGAGAACACTGAAATCTCTCACAGTTGACCCATGTTTGAGACCATAGGCTTTTGGGTCCAAATTTTGCCAGTCAAAATAAGTCAGGTGCAAGGAAAGCCACTAAGTCTAGCCATGGCCAGCATGGTCATTAAACCCAGGCACTTGGAGTAGAAAGAGATGTGCTGTCCCTGCATTCCAGAACATCGCAGGTGCGCAGGCAGTTCCATGCTAAGCTCTTTTCCTCCCATAAATCTACACCTCACTTCCTATACTCGTAAGGCAACTGAACATAATTAGGGTAAAGCAGGCATGGTGGCCTCAGATATCACCTTGAACTCTAGCTGTTGCTGTCTAGGCCCCAGTAAGGAGCAGAGAGCCCTAGACTGCCTGAGAGCTGCCTAAGGACCTGCCGTCATCAAAGGTCTTCTGCACTGATTGCCCCTGGGGCCCCCAAGTGACCAGATCTTTTGGTCACAGGTATTTAGGGGACACTTCCAATGATGACACTAGATTTCCTGGGACTATCAAGACACTGTCAATATAGTAGTAGGAAATATTGTTTCCCTCTGTTGTGAATAGAGTCCCAAGAAATGGTGGACATTGCTGTCCTTATATCTGCAAACACTCATTTGCTCCACTCATGGCCACAGGTACCTCCTCTTACCTAGATCACTGATTGTCCTCTCTTATCCCATTATTCCTCCTGCACTGCTTGGCCTCCCTTCAGTCCATCCTCCACTCTGTAGACAACCTTTGTAAAGCATAAATATCACCATCTGGTTACACCAAACCAAACCAAACCCACTGCCACCGAGTTGATTCCAACTCATAGCAACCCCCACTGGGTTTCCAAGGCTGTAAATCCTTACAGAAATAGATTGCCTCATCTTCCTCCTGTGGAGAAGCTTGTAGGTTTGAACCACCAACCTTCTGGTTAGCATCCAAATGCCTTACTCACTGCACCACCAGAGCTCCTTCTGCTTACACCACTCCCTGTTTAAAAGGCTTCAGTGGTTTCCTACTGACTGCAAAAAGGCACCAATGCTAGCCTCTTTAGCCTGGCCCCTGTTGGCCTCTCCAGCCTCACCTCTGGCCTCTTATCTATGTAGCTCCCACTGTGCTTTTCCCCAAGAGGCTGCCCTGGCTTGCCTCTGGCACACAGGTCTGAGCTGACAGCCCTTCCTTTGGAAAGCCTGACTAGCAACTGTACTTATTGCCCTGTCATGGACTAGGACCCCATGCACCTCTCATCTGGCCATGGAACAGTTTGACAAATGGATGGAGCTAGATCTCACCACTCTCCATCCTAGTGTTTGTTGCACAGAGGCACTCAATAAATATTTTATGTAAATACTTGCTTTGGAAGCAGGAGGAAAGTGTGTTACAAAGGTGGACATGGTGTGGTTAGAGATCAGGTAGAAGAAAGAAAAAAAGAAAATCTTTCTGGAGAACTATTTGAGCACAGCAATCTTCTGTTTCCTGTAGCAGCACATACCACTGTGGCATGAATAACACCTGACGGCAAGGGTAGAGCTGAATATCATGTAGCATAACTAATGTTTTAACTTAAGATGTGAAATTACATTTTTACTTTCTATCTGTTATCTGCTGTTGAGTTAATTCAAATTCATAGTGACCCTACAGGACAGAGTAGCACTGCTCCCATCGGGTTTCCTAGGCTGTAATTTTTATGGGCGCAAGATAGCAAGGTCTTGGTCTGGTAGGTTCCAACAGCTGACCTTTTGGTTAGCAGTTGAGCAATTAACCATTGTACCACTAGGGCTTCTACTCTCTATCTAGGAGTATAGAAATCTGTATATGGCCTTAAATTTTCCACCCAAAGTTGGAGTATTTAAAGAAGATAGGTATCAGTTATTTTGGAAAATGATTAAGAACCAACTTCATTAAAAAGGAAGAAAATACTAATATTTAATGTGACTGCTATTTTGCATTTACAGTCAGCATTCCATATCAGAGGGTTCAACACCCATGGATGCAAATAACTGCATATCAAAAATATTTTGAAAAATCGAAAAAAAAAGCAATTAAGTGGTAAAAGCAATCCCTCAAAGGCTAAGAGGGAGCAAAAAGTGATATTTACATAGCATTTACATTATATTAGGTATTAAAAGTAATCTGGAGATGATTTAAGAAGTTCTGGTGGTATAATGGTTAAAGCATTTGGCTCCAAACCCAAAGGTCAGTGGTTCAGTCTGCAGAAGAAAGATGAGGCAGTTGGCTTCCATAAAGATTTACAGCCTTGGAAACCCAATGGGGGTCATTCTGAGTCAGAATTGACTCAATGGGAGTAAGTTTGATTTGGAGAGATGATTTAAAGTATACAGGATGATGTGCATAGGTTATGTGCAAATACTATACAATTTTATATAAGAGACATCTGCAATTTTGTTATGGGACGGGTCCTGGAACTAATCCTCTGTGGATACTGAGAACCAAAAACAACTATAAAAGAATTTCTGGGGGAGATGTCGTTATATCCAGAGGAAACATGTTCAGAGAGGTCGATCTCCTGGAGTCAAGGGCCCAAACCTCTTCTGACTACAGACTTTCTTATACAGGGGAACTTATATCACATGTATCTTCATGACAGTAGAATATTCTCTTGTGTAAATACAGTTACTTTCTGCATGTAAATTTGTATTGAGATGAATGGAATGGGGATAGAAAAGTTGTTGCTGGTTAAGAATCTGTGAAAATAATAATAAAATATAGTTGTTGTTAGTTGCTCTTGAGTCAGCTGTGACTCACGATGATCTCATGCATAACAGAAAGAGATGTGGCCTGGTCCTGTGCCATCTTCATGATCATTGGTATGCTCAAGTCCACTATTGTGGCTGTTGTGTCAATCCATCTCGTTTTCAATGGCCCAGGAGACTGGGATCTGGGCCTCTATTTCCCTATGAGTCCAGGAGCTGCAGGAGTGTGGCTGAACCATGTAGACTTTAGCTTTGTCACTTTGACTAATGTTAGCTTGGTCCTGGTCTCTAGCACTTTTACTCAGCCCCTCACTCTTTTGTGCCCGTGCTTCACCACCCAGTCCTCCAGCCTATCCAAATACACTAACCTAGGAATCCTGAAATCAGTGAAAGTTACCAGGACCAGGACAAATAACATTGGATTATGTGCTTTCCCTGCTCATTCTTTACAACTGGAAAAGAGAGGGATACCAAAAAGCACAAAGTAAGAGGGAAGGAAAAACTCTGGACAAGACCTACAAAGCCATGACCAGGCACTTCCGTTACAGCCTCTGACATGTCCAAATGCCTCTGCTCCTTCCCTAAGGAATTAAACTTGTTCACAGAATTCCCAAGCAGCCATGCAACCTCCTTGATTCTCACTCAGAAATTGAGCCTCTGCTGTCCCCTCTGCTCCTCATGTACTTGCTCTGCACGTTTTCAGGCTTCTCTTGCCTCACATGGCTCATGTTCTTGGTTCCTCCTTCTGATTCATAGCACATTACTCCAGTGTCTCCACAGGCCTGGCTGAGCTTCCTTTGCTGGTGCGCAGGCCTGGGACCTTCTCCTCACAGACAGTGGCCTGGATCACTGCTGTTTTCCTGGCTTGCCTCCCCTGTTTGGTGTCTTGCTGTCCTTGATTGGCTTTCACCTACCCAGGATCCTCCTTGGGCAAGAAAGAAGACTAGTGAAATTACACACATACCACAAGAAAAAGAGAGGGGAAAGAAAAAAAGGTGGGGGGAGAAGACTAGGGAATAGCAATTCCAGCCCAGTGGCTTATATGAGACTAAGGGCCTGCACAGACACATGGGAGTGCCATGAGCAATGTTGTGTTTATAGATGGTTCTAGGAAATTCCTACATTAAGAACAATTTAACTTTCTCCATTATTGCTGATCCAACAGAGGGACAGAGAGCTCCAGTTCCTATGTATAATATGAAGAAACAACAGTCTGAACAAATATATCTACTCTCATTGTTCCTAAACCTTCCATTTTCGAGTCATTCTTTAGAACTTCAATTTAATGATATTAAATTTTAAGTCCAAGACTGGACCTATAATTTAGATATGCTGCTAACAGCAGGTGTCATCCAGTTTAAAGCACAGAGTATGCCTTTGATATTAGGCTTCCAACTCAACGCTCTTATTGAATTATAATCTTCTACATCATATTTATGAAAAACACAGTTTTCCCAAAATGGCAGAATTTAGCAACTTTAACATTTTGTCTCTCAATTTATCAAGACCCTTAGAGTTTCTGGATGGTGCAAATGGTTAACATACTAGCTTATTAACTAAGAGGTTGGAGGTTTGAGTCCATCCAGAGACACCCTGAAAGATCAGTCAATCCACTTCTGAAAAACCAGCCACTAAAAATACTGTGGAGCACAGATCTACCCATGGGGGTGGCATGATTGGAGTTGATTCCCCAGCAACTTGTTGGTTAGGGTGTCTTTAGAAGCCCTTACTGTTAATGGCTTCTTCTTTGGTCTGTCTTTTTATGCTCACAATCCTGAGAGTTTTAGCTGCCTTGCTCTTTGGGCATGTGAACAGAAGAAGACATAGACTTCTGCACTTGTTCCTGGACTATTTGTATGTATCAAAGACATACTCTGTGGCTTTTCCTGACCAGAAGATTCTTTTTTCTTGCCTCCTGAGCACAGGATTCCTTCTCTATTTCTCAGGCAATCATTGGCTTTATTGCAGGGAAGAGCACTTACAGTTAACTTTGCACAGCACAAGATCTCCTGACAATAGTTTTAGGTTAAGGATTAGCGTGCCATTTATCTTTGGAAAAAAGCCTATATATTTGATACAGAACTGAACATTTTATCTTAACTCAAAAGATAGTGTTTTGAAGAGAAGGTTCTGCCAATTTTATTGCCAGAGCTGTGATGAAATATGTTTACACCATGTTCACATTTTGTAACATTCTGTAACTTTTAATTTTGTCTAAAGCTCTGGTAGCATAGTGCCTAAGGCACTTGACTGCTCACCAGAAGGCTGGCGGTTCAAACCCACCAGCCACTCCTCGGAAGGAAGGTTGGGCAATCCTA
>NW_006921819.1:2079875-2088366 GCF_000298275.1 Orycteropus afer afer | reverse complement strand
GCCAGCCTTCTGGTTAGCAGTCAAGTGCCTTAGCCACTACACTACCAGAGCTCCCAGGTATAGATTTGGTATATTTATATTTGAAGATTGTTCTTTAGAATGATCTGTTTTTGAATGATCTGTTGATTTTATTTGCTGATTATAATGAACTGAAGAAACACTTACTGAGAGAAGAAAATAGAGTAGAGACAACTGGAAAAGGCCAATTGATTCTTAATAATAATAATAAAAAAAAGCTTCTCATCTTGATGAGCTGAAGTCAGCCTCAAAGCATGCTGGGGAAGCTGAAAAGGAGTGTTGGACTCTCTTTTGACTTCATAGGCTGCAGCCCACTGCCTTCTGTTTTGGAGCAGGCTGGGATACTAGTGTCTAGAGCCAGACACTAGTTTGTAAGACAAAGGAAAAGACCCAAAGGAAGCACCTGCCCAACACAGAAGCACAAGATGCACACTTTCACACATTTACACACTCACACGTTTACACCCACACACATTTACATCCACACACATTCTATTCACCCCACCCCCAACCCCACACTCACACTTTCTCTCTTAGAGCAGAGATTTCCCAGTGGAGAGGTTAGCCTGAACTGAAGCCTTGTAATATGACAATAAAGGAGACTTGAACAGAGAGGGAGAAGCCAGGAAACAACACCCATTTATGGGTTTAACTCTGGAAGGCCATCACTAACTGGACAGCACAAGGGAATGATCTGTGACTGAGTGAAATGAAAATTCCCGTCTTCAGTTTTTTCTGATGTTGTGCCATGACTTGGAGACCCACCTGACTCTTATTAAAAAAATTCCATTGTGATCTAACGTATTGATCAGGCATGAAGAGGACAGTGCTGCCACTGATGAACTTCAGTGAGCAAAGAGAGAGAGACTGGCCACAGCAAGGATCTTCCAGTGGTGAGTAAGATGAACTCCCTGATTACCATCCCTGTCCCCTCCCTTCACAACAGTTCATTAAAGAACATCCTTGGATATACATTTAAAAAGGAGAGACCCTTTCATGTGGAGGTTACACAATAAATATTTTAGCTATAAAGAAGTAATTGAAGATTTTAAATTTAGATAGACTTCAAGAACTATCACATAAAAATTCAGCAGAATGTATCCTCTGCATGCAGACCGCATCCTTTGGGCATTCATCAATAACTGGTGACACTGTATCATAATCACCTGAAAGCCTTTGGTGACAGATAATTAGGACGCTTTGACGGGGATGCAACCTCATGTTTATTACTTGTGCAACTATGATACTTGCTTCATCAATGTGCTTTCCATTAGCACATAATATCTCATTTTTATGGGAAATACCTTCTGTTGATTTTCTTAAGTAGATTTAACAGAAGGATGAAAGTCAACTTTTGCTACAAACCCCTGGAAAGGAAGAAGACCACTGTGTTTAACACAGTAATTGAACATAAAAGCCACATATATCAAAGGTAAACACAAATAAGAGAAGTATGTTTCTAAGGAGCCTTGGAAAAAAGAAGGTTAATTTTGGATGGGCCCAGGGTTTTAAATTAACTGAAAACCTCCATACTTGGACTGAACATGACACAGACCTGGGAAATGCAACACGTTGCCATACTCTGTTTTCTAAAAATTATACGAAATAGCATCCAGTTTGGTAGGTAACTTGCAATGATTATCTAGCTTCCCTGTTTCTGAAAAGAAATGAGTGCACTGCACTGTGGAATAAACATGTGGATTCTTCTGTATTGAGTAAATTTCCCAAAGGAGAAATGTTTCTCTGCTGGAAGAAACAGTTGTTCTTTTCTTGAGCAATTAGTTTGCTCAATTCATATAAAAGTTAAAATCATATTACCACTTTAGCTTCTAGAGCTTAACATTAAATACGGCTCACTTCTAACAAGGGCATAAGACTTGACAGCACCCTGAACCTATATTCTGTTTGCCTAGATTTACTAAGCTATTTTTATATTCTAGCTCTGGTAGCATAGTGGCTAAGACACTTGCCTGCTAACCAGACGGCTGGCTGTTCAAACCCACCAGCCACTCCTCGGATGGAAGGTTGGGCAATCCTACTTCCGTAGTGATACTGCCTCAGAAACCCAAGGAGGGGTCGCTATGAGTCGGGTTTGACTCGATGGCACATAACAAGAACAACAACAACATGAGGTCTTGTGGAATTGTAGGTATTTCCTTAAACTACTTTGAACCATTTTTTGGAATAAAGTGGGATATAAATAAAAATAAATGCTGATTGCAAATTAAAGAACTCAAACAACTTAACCATACAATCTAAACTAATGCAGTGACATCAAAACACAATTCAAATATACAAAGAGTAAAGTACTAAGAAAAGCAAAATAAATTTATTACCTATTTTTCCACTCTAAGCACAACCTGTTGCTATTGGACCAAGGTGATAGTCCTCACTTTAACTTACTTTGAAAAGATATTCAACTCTCAATCCTTCTTGGTTCTTCATGGAAACAAAACCATTTTTGAATGATCTTCAGCAAAATTTTACTTGTGTGTCCAGATATGCCATGATATGGATCGAATTACAAAATGTGTTGTAAATCATAAACTCTGTTGAAAATCAGTGGTTATAATCTCATTTAAAGACCTGGAGTAAAAAAAAAAAAAAAAAAAGAAAAACAACTAAAGCAAAGAACACATCTGACATTTCTCAAGCTGAATGAACTGAAAAAATATTGAATGATGCAGGAAGCATCAAAAGAAGATGAAAGAAATACACAGAATCACTATGCCAAAACAAATTGATCAATGTTCAGTCATTCCAGGAGGTAGCATTTCAGAAGGTAGTATATGATCAAGAAATGATAATTGAAGGAAGAAGTCCAAGCTTCATTGAAGGCTTTGGTGATAAACAAAGCTCTAAGAATTGACAGCATACCAATTGAGATATTGCAATATACAGATGCAGTGCTGGAAGCAATCACCTTTCCATGCCAACAAATTTGGAAGACAGGTACCTGGCCAATCAGTTGGAAAAAATCCATGTTAATGCCCATTCCAAAGAAAGGTGATCCAACCAAATGCAGAAATTACCAAACAACATCATTTATATCACACACAAGTAAATTTTTGCTAAAGATAATTCAAAAACGGTTGTAGCAGTACATGAACAGAGAACTGCCAGAAATGCGAGCTGGATTCAGAAGAAGACATGGAACGAAGAATATCATTGCTTATGATAGATGGATCTTGGCTGAAAGCAGAGATTACCAGAAAGATGTTTACCTGTGTTTTATTAACTACACAAAGGCATTTGACTGTGTGGATCATAACAGATTATGGATAATATTGTGATGAATGGGAATTCTAAAACACTCAACTGTGCTCATGAGGAACCTGAGCATAGACCAAGCAGAACAAAAGGAAACAGCATGCTTTAAAATCAGGAAAGGTGTGTGCTAGGGTTGTATCCTTTCGCATATTTATTCAATCTGTATGCTGAGCAAATAATCTGAGAAACTGTACTGTATAAAGAAGAACATGTCATCAGGGTTAACAACCTGCAATATGCAGATGATACAACCTTGCTTGCTGAAAATGAAGAGGATTTGAAACACTGATGAAGATCAAACACTACAGCCATCAGTATGATTACAGCTCAACAAAAAGAGAATGAAAATCCCCACAACTGTACCAATAAGCAATTGAATGTGTCAAGGATTTCATTGTCGTTGGATCCACAATCAATGTCCATGGAAGCAGCAGTCAAGAAATCAAATGACATATTTCATCAGGCAAATATGCTGCAAAAGACCTTTTCAAACTTTTGAAAAGCAAAGATACCACTTTGAGGACAGATGGAGGGACCTGACCCAATTCATGGTATTTTCAATTGCTTCATATACATATGATAGCTGGACATGGAAGAAGAAAGATCAAAGAAGAATCGATGCATTTGAATTATGGTCTTAGTAAAAAATATTGAATATATCATGAACTTCCAGAAAAATGATCAAATCTGTCATAGAGAAGGTACAGCAAGAATGCTCCTTGGAGCTAAGGATGGTAAGACTTTGGTTCATGTAGATTGTACATGTTACGAGGAAGCACCTGTCCCTGGAGAAAGACATCATGCTTGGTAAAGTAGAGTGTCAGCAAAAAAGAAAAGGACTTTCAATGAGATGGATTAACAGAGTGGCTGCAAGAATGGGCTCAAGCATAGAAACAATTGTGAGGATGGTGCAGGACAGGTTTTGTTCTGTTGTATAGGGTCATGTGGTCATATAAGTCAGAACTAACTCCTTGGCACCTAACAACAAACAATCTCATTTAAGAATGTTTTTTCTTTGTTATTAATGAGACAGTATTCTTGTACTTAAGTCAATCTGTTTCGAAATATAAATGGGATTAAACAAGCAAGCAAGGGCAGAGATAAGGGAAGAGATGCAAAGACACAGGAGGATCCTCCATGAGCAAACCAAACCCACTGCCATTGAGTTAATTCTGACTCATAGTGACCCTTTCAGGACAGAGTAGAACTGTCCCATTGGGTTTCCAAGGCTGTAATGGAAGCAGATTGCTTCATCTATTTTCCGTGAAGCAGCTGGTGGTTTTGAACCACCAACTTTTTGATTAGCAGCCCAATGCTTTAACCATTGTGCCACCAGAGCTCCTATAGAAGCTAAAAAAAAGGCAAGGATGAATTCTAACCACTTAATTGTGAGAAAATAAAGTTCTCTTTGTTGAAGCCACCCATTTCTGTCTTTGCAGCCCTGGATAACTAAGACATGCCCTAACATTTTGACCTCCTTGGTTCTCCCATTGCAATTAAGTATCTTCTGTGAGCTTTGATAAGCACTGAATATTGTCAAAGGTAAAATATTTTAACAGGTGTCTTTATGAGGTATTTCTTATTATGTGGCTAATGTATGATGCATGGCTTAGATGCCAGACACAAGGGAGGTAAAGTTCAGGTCACATTGGAATAGCTTCTAGATGGAGACATTAAGTACATACATAACCATTTTTTCATGAAAAATTAAATATTCTCAAGTTCTTATGCCAATGGTTTGTTGAGTCCTTAAATTGTCAAAACATTTAGCATAATAGGAGTAACTTTAGCTTCTAAATCTTTAAGGATACTGAATGCATAAACAAATATAGAACTCATTTAAAAAATTATAACTTCTTGATTCCACTAGACTTGGTCTAGAATAAGGGAAATAGTAGTACTAATATTATTTAATTGATCCATAGACATCTATGATATTTTTCAGCATTTTCAGAAAAACACTAATTTGTCAAACATTAATTTGTCAATGCATGACCAAAGAGGAAAGAATGTGGCAGTTATTTGAAGCACTGATATCTAAGTCAAATTAGAAATTCCTGGGGAAAAAAACAAAAAAACCCTGAATGTTTAGCCTAGAAAAGAATTAGGGAAATGGTTATTTGTAAGCCTAGAAGTGAATGAGAAGTGTAATTTATTCTGAAAGCTCTAGGACCAGTGGGGGGAAGAGACTGATTTCAACCCAATATCAGAAAGAACATTTTAAGAATTAAAACTGTTCAAAAATGGAATGACACATTTCAAAGATATTGAACAATGTCTTGAAGTGCTCAAGCTGAGGCTAGAGGTCCTCTGTCAGTTACAGTGTCGGGAAGGGGGTAGAAATAGATTGATTAAAAGAGTTCTTTGTAAAATACTCTATCTGATGTAAGTGACTTATTTTACTATACTGCCTGATATTAAAGGAAACTGGATGGTCAGCAGTTCAAACCCACCAGCTGCTCCATGGAAGGAAGATGGGGCGATCTACTTCCATAAAGATTTACAGCCTTAGAAACCCATTGGGGGTCACTATGAGTTGGAATCAACTTGATACCAGTGAGTTTGGTTTTGGATGGCATAAGTGGTTTGTGATCAGCTGCTAACCCAAAGGTGGGCAGTTCCAACTCACTCAGCAGCAACTCAGAAGAAAGGCCTGGGCATCTGCCTCTGTAAAGATTGTAGCCAAGAAAACCCAATGGTGCAGTTCTACTCTGTAACATCTGGGGTCCCCATGAGTCAGGGGCTGACTTGACAGCAACAAACAATAACATCTTGGTAAAAAGATTGTGGATATACAGTTTGTCTATGAAATCACAAGTTACCCAGATCTGCAAAAAGCAACTTGGCAATTGTAAAGAGATAAATTTCCATTCCTAACAGTTGTTCTTAAGTGTTTTCTGAGAAATGGAACACAACAAAACAGTATTTGTCTCCAGCTTGTTGTCCACAAACAATATTTTAAAGAATCGAGTCCTCGTATTTACTAGAAGAAAGGAAGGCTAGAGTTTTTCAGACATGGTCAATAAATGAATAGATTTAATTTTGAAGCACTCATAGATTTTTTATTAAGATGAGATGGTCATTGTCAGTACCCATCATAAAAATATGTAAAGTAAATTTTATTTAGAGGTTTAGCAATGTCTTGGGATTTCAGCACAGGATAGGTTCTGAATCAGAGATTTTTCAGCAACAGCAAGAATTGTGGCTTTAACAAACAAAAACAACAAACTATGTAAATAACTGTTCTAGAAAAGCTTAGGTTAAAACATTATTATTATCGTTAGGTGCCATTGAGTCAGCTCAGGCTCAGAGTGAACCTATGTACAACAGAATGAAATACTACTTGGTCCTGCAAAAGCCTCACAGTCCTTGCTTTGTCTCAGCCTATCATTACAGCCACTGTGTAAATCCATCTTGTTGAGAGCCTTCTCCTGTTTTGCTGACCCTTCACTTTACCAAGCATAATATTCTTCCCCAGAGAATGGTTGCTTCTGACAACATGACCAAAGTAGGTGAGATGAAGTCTGGCCATCCTCACTTCTAAGGATCATGCTGGCTGCACTTCTTCTAGGACAGATTTGTTAATTAATTAATTAATTTATTTATTTATTTATATTGTGATTTGCTTTACAGAGCAAATTCACTATCCATACAGCAGTTCACATACACTTTGTCTCATGACATTGACCACAGTTTATCACAATGCAGCAGCTCCCTCCCCATTTCCTCCCTATAGTTACCTCTTCCCAGTGTCCATCCCTCCATGCATTCCTGTCCCCTGAGCTGTTTCCCTGTGCATCAGCAGCCCTTCTTTCCCCGTGATTGTTCTCTCCAAAGAGTGTATCTACCTGAGGTAAATGTTCAGCTCATATGCCTGTCTTATGTTTGGCTGGAAGCCACAGGTGTGGGTTCAATTCCAGACCTGAAGGGCAGCTAGGGGCCATAGTCTTAGCGGATCCACCAGGCTCTATTGAAGCAGCAAACATGGGCACCCTGCCCCCTTTGTTTTTCTCCAAATGATTTTGAGTTTTTTTCCACATTGCTCTCCCTCTCCATCAAGGATTGCCTAGATAGATCCCCTTCGACATGGATGACAGTGGTAGCTGGGCACCACCTAGTTCTTCTGGTCCCATAGTCATATAGGCTGCAGATCGGATAATGTACCAGTCACTAGGACTAATTGCTTCCATGAATTTTGTTTTTCTTCATTCTTCTTTGCTCTGAATGAGGAGAGACCCATCATTGCATCTAGAATGCAGCTTGCTAGCTTTTAAGATCCCAGTCACTACTTGCCAAAGTAAGAGGTGGAACAGTGTTTTGTATAGTATCTAATGCCAATTAAGCTTGATGTCCCCTGCAACTATGGTCCCAAGCCCACAGGTTGAACTACTCGGTCCCTCTGAGTAGCTGGCTGTGACCAAGCAGTGACCACAACCTTGCCCATTGTCAGCTCTACTATATACCTGGGAATTCTGATCATTCACATGAACTTATAGGACCATTGTCTGCCAACCCTATACATGGTCTTGGATACACTACCCATTTCATAGACATACCTAATAGTTCAGCCTGACCTCCCATCTATCCAGCCACATACCCATGTTTGCCTTCACTGACAATGCAGTACTGTATGTGCAAAAGGGTTCATCTTTTTGTTTGTACCTCCCATGTACCTCTCTATGTCTTTCAATTCCTCAATGCCACCATATTGATCACTCACATTTGGTACATTGCCCTTCCCTTCACCCAAATCAATACTTATCTCTATCTATCTAACAGCGTTCCCTTCCCTCCCCTCCCACCCCTGGTAATCAACAAAGAAAATTTCCTTCTATAGATAAAGCTTTCTTAACTTTTACAATAACAGACTAATACAATATTTGTGCTTTTGTGATTGATTTATTTCACTCAGCATAATGTCCTCCAAGTTCATCCATGTTATGTGGTGTTTTGCAGATTCTACATTATTCTTTACCATTGCATAGTATTCCATTCTGTGTATGTACCATAGTTTAGTTATCCATTCCCCAATTGATGGACACCAAGGTTGTTTCCATCCTTTGGCTATTGTAAATAGTGCTACCATGAACATGGGTGTGCATATGTCTCTTCTTGGCTCTCACTTCTTTAGGGTATATACCTAGTAATGGAATGGCTGGGTCAAATGGTATTTCTATTTCCAACTTTTGAAGGAATGACCATA
>NW_006921819.1:2057622-2058842 GCF_000298275.1 Orycteropus afer afer | reverse complement strand
CAAAGTTCAACAAGACAGAAAATAACAAATGCTGGCAAGGATGTGGAGAGATTGGGATTCTCATACACTGCTGGTGGGACTGTAAAATGGTACAACCCGCTGTGGAAAGCAGTATGGCAATTCCTTCAAACATTGGAATTAGAAATACCATTTGACCCAGCCATTCCGTTATTAGGTGTATACCCTAAAGAAGTGAGAGCCGTGACAAGAGCAGATATATGCACACCCATGTTCATTGCAGCACTATTTACAATAGCCAATAGATGGAAACAACCTAGGTGTCCATCAACTGAGGAATGGATAACAAACTATGGTACATACACACAATGGAATACTATGCAACGCTGAAGAATAACGTAGAATCCACAAAACACCACATAACGTGGATGAACTTAGAGGACATTATGCTGAGTGAAATAAGTCAATCACAAAATATTGTATTAGTCTGTTATTGTAAAAGTCAAAGAAAGGTTTATCTATGGAAGGAAATTTCTTTGTTGGTTAGCAAGGGTGGGATGAGAGGGGAGGGAACACTGTTAGATAGATAGATATAAGTATTGATTTGGGTGAAGAGAAGGGCAGTGTACCCAATGTGAGTGATCATTATGGTGACACTGAGGATGAGAAAGACATAGAGAGGTACATGGGAGGTACAGACAACAAAGATAAGCCCTTTGGTACATACAGTACTGTGATGTCAGTGAAGGCAAAGATGGGTACACGGGTTGGTAGATGGGTATACACACTGAAATAGTAGGTATGTCTATGAAGCGGGGAGTGTACCCAAGACCATGTGTAGGGTTGGCAGACAATGGTCCTATAAGTTTATGTGTATGATCTGAATTCCCAGGTGTATAGTAGAGCTGACAAGGGGCAAGTTTGTAGTCACTGCTTGGGCACAGCCAGTCACCCAGAGGGACCGAGTAGTTGAACCTGTGGGCTCGAGACTGTAGTCACAGGGGACATCAAGCTCAATTGGCATAACATACTACACAAAACATTGTTCCACCTCCTATTTTGGCGAGTAGCTACTGGGATCTTAAAAGCTTGCAAGCTGCCTTCTAGATGCAACAATGGGTCTGTCCTTCTCCAGAGCAAAGAAGAATGAAGAAAACCAAAAATTCATGGAAACAATTTGTCCAGCGACTGGTACACCATCCGACCTGCAGCCTCTATGACTATGAGACCAGAAGAACTAGATGGTGCCTGGCTACCACTGT
>NW_006921819.1:2048849-2057405 GCF_000298275.1 Orycteropus afer afer | reverse complement strand
GAGAGAACAATCATGGGAGAAAGAAGGTCTGCTTATGCACAGGGAGACAGCTCAGGGGGCAGGAGTGCATGGAGGGATGGACACAGGGAAGAGGTAATTGTCAGGAGGAAGAGGGAGGGGAGCTGTTGCATTGTGGTAAATTGTGGCCAATATCATGAGACAAAGTGTATGTGAAGTGCTGTATGGAAAGTCAATTTGCTCTGTAAATTTTCACCCAAATCACAATTAAAAAAAAAAAAAATCATTCCAAGTAATACTTTATAGCATGAAGGAAAAAATGTACATGATCATCTCAATTGATGTAGAAGAGGCATTTAACAAAAGTCAACACCTTTCCACGGGGGGAAAAAAATATTCGAAAACTGGGAATAGAAGGGAAATTCCTCAATATACTAAAGTCCATTTCCGAAAACCCTTCAGAAAACATCATACTCAATAGTGAAAATCTGCAAACTGACAAGACCAAGGTTGATAAGTAAAAAGGCACAGTCCTGATGTTACCAAACCACATGGCAGGCCATTCATTCGGCAGAACATGGCAGGTTGCTGAACAATGGCACTGCTACATGCAAGGTTCAAGCATGCCATAAGCTAGAGACCATTCCCCAAGGCTTCTCCTTATAAACAGTAAGCAGACAACATCCCTAAGGCAGCTCTTCAGCTGCTCACAGTAGATTCCACCATGGAATTGATTACCAGTCTCATCACGGGAATACTACATCCAGCTGCCCAGCTACTCAACCAGGCCTAGCCAAGTTGACACACTAACTTAACCACCATGCCATCTTAAATTTACTTTGTCCTCACTCACTCCCTTCATTCTATTTTATTTTCTCCATAGCATTTATCACTCTCTGAAATATAATTGTTGTGTTTTGTTTATTGTCTGTCTCCCCAACACAACTCCACTGGAGCACGGACCTGATTTGCTTTATTGTCCAGTACCTGCAATAGTTCCCAACACTAGTAGATGCTCAGTAAGTTTTCGCTAAATTAATGAAAACCAGACAGTCTACTAGGATCTATTTTGTAACCGCATATTCATCATGTCTAATCTCAATAACAATTCTGCAAGCTTGCCATGGGGGAATAACAAGTTGATCTGCTAATACAAAGAACTATTTAAAGTGAAAATACCATAAGGAAAGATACAAATATACCTTGAATATTTAATTTTAATTGTTGTTGTTATTATGTGTCCAAGTCAATTCAGCCTCTTAGTGATCCTATATGACAGAGTAGAACTGTGGCATAGGGTTTCCCAGGCTATAATCTTTACAGAAGCAGATTGCCAGGTCTTTTCTCCCACTGAGCCAGTGGTGGATTTGAACAGCCCAACTTTTGGTTAGCATCTGAGTGCTTAACCATTGCACCACCTGAGATCTTTTCAATTTTAATTTAAAACATATAAATATGTGTTTATTCATCAGTATTTTCGTAATGGACCAAAGGCTTTTCTTTACTTTTGTTGTTGTTGTTGTTGTTATGTGCCGTCGAGTCGGCCCCGACTCATAGCGACCCCTCCTTGGGTTTCCGAGGCAGTTATCACTACGGAAGTAGGATTGCCCAACCTTCCTTCCGAGGAGTGGCTGGTGGGTTTGAACCGCCAGCCCTCTGGATAGCAGTTCTTTACTTTTAGGCTCACTGATTTCTTGCGTATACCTCCCTTGTAACGCATGTCTATAATTTCTAGTTTTGGTTTCCTTATTGAGAAGCAGAATTAGAGACACTTGTGGAATCATTAGAATTCTAATTCTTCCTCTTTGTTTACGTCCCTCCAGCACAACCAGTAGTTCAGAGTTATTTATACTTTATTCAACAACAGTATTTTAGTCACTTTTTAATATAGTCTTCCCAACACATTCAACTTGGTTTTTATAGATATAACTCCTTTTTAAAGTTTTTTTTCTATTTTATTTTATTTAAATTTCCCTCTTCTCATTTTTTAAACACCAGTTTTGAAATTATTATATGATTACAAAAGATCTCTGGTGGCGTAATGGGTAAGGCATTTGTCTGATAACTAGAAGTCAGTGGTTCAAACTCACCAGCTCCTCCACGTGAGGAAGATGGGACAGTCTACTTCCTTAAAGATTTACAGCCTTGGAAACCTAATGGTGTTCGCTATGAGTCATAATCGACTTGATGGAAGTGGGTATATAATTACAATAAAATGAACAGCAAACATAAATAAGGTTGGGAATTCAAATGACTTACTCTTCTAAAACCAAACTCACTGCATCAAGTCGATTCCAACTCATAGCGACCCCTCCTTGGGTTTCTGAGGTGGTATCTCTATGGAAGTAGATTGCCCAGTCTTCCTTCTGAGGAGTGGCTGGTGAGTTTTAATTGCCAGTCTTCTGGTTAGCAGTCAAAATGCCTTAGGCACTATGCCACCAGGCATATAATTCAGCTGGCAATGGCAGAAGTGCCTGAGTGTCCTAGAGAGCAACTTAAGTCACGCTTCTTAAATTTGAATGTGCACACAAATCACCCAGAGGTCTTATTAAAATGCAAATCCTGATTCCACACATCTGGAACTAAACCAAACCAAATTCACGGCCATTGAGTTGATTCCAACTCATAGCGACCCCCCATTGGGTTTCTAGGGCTTTAAGTCTTTATGGAAGCAGACTGTCTCATCTTTCTTCTGTGGTGTTCCAACCTTTTGGTTGGCAGCCAAATGCCTTAACCACTATACCACCAGAGCTCCGTACATCTGGAACAGGATCCAAAATTATGCACTTCTAACAAACACTCAGGTGATGCCATGCCAGGAGGCCCATGGTCTACCCTTTGAGGAGCAGGGGACTAAATGGGTATCAGCCAGTATCTTTTACTGAGGGGCTGAGCATGTCCAATAATCCAGGATGTTGGTAAATGCACACATATTAAGAAAGCTTCTATCCTTCTAGGTTAAGATTTTATAGCTCAGAGAAGGTGCAGGGCTTATGCAAAGGGGCAACTGGCAGTGGGTGGGAGGACCCCAAACTCAGGTCTGGTGGTCTCCAAAGTGAATGGTTTCTCTACTTCATGACAGGGGGAGCTAATGCAGGAAGCCCTTGTGGGCAAGGTGTCCATGGAGGGAGGGATGCAGGAAATAGAAAGCAATTCTGCCCCCTACCTACTTAGAGGAAAAGCCAAAGGAGAAATTGGGTTCCAGGGCAAGATTTGTGACTTTTGTCTTTCTCATAAATCATTAGAAAGATGTAAGAGACTTCATATTCTATTCCCTAAATTTATGTATTGTCACAAGAACCTCTGGGCTTCCAGACTTCCTATTGGTTTCTAACTATTTTTTTTTTTATCACAATTAACATCTCTAACATTCTGGTGCTCTTCAAATGAATTAAAACAGAAAAGTTAACTTTTGGCTCTGAAAAATAATCTGAAACAAGGCACATGTGAAAAATTGGCCATAGTATAGTGATGTTATTGCCCACATCACTTCCCAGGAGAAAAGTTTCTCCAGAAATAGAAAGTACTATATTGTTATTATAATTTTTTAAACCAGGCTGCACATTTGAATTCATATTCACAGCTTTATTCTGCTGAAAATTGTACATGATCCCTTTGTATCTTTGGCTCAATAATCACTTTGATGTTTTATTTATTGATGCAATAAAACCTTGCCTTTTAAGTTTGTTATCTCTCATTTCAATAGAATTTTTCAAAGTATTGAGAAACTAGCTCCATAGTACTGTCTACTTAGTTTTAAACTTGCACAATATTCTGAAGTATTATTGGTGCCCCTGGGTGTTTCCTGCCATTTAGTTTCAAGCTAATAAGGAAATGCAGAGGTTGACTAGAGTTTGCTTGAATACTGTAGATCGACATTTGTGCTGGAACATATTCAAAGAAGGTTCTTTAGAAAATGTATTTATTATACCAAGTTCTGTTTTCTTGGCTATTGAAATTATTTGTATTTGGAAATCAGAGCTATTTCTCATCTTTGAGCAAATTTTTCACAAAGCCCTAACATCTGTTTATGAAATCCATCTGTGACATCATGTAGTTGTTTCCATGGCAGAAAAAACAATTAATAGATAAGGAAGAGACAATATAAAATGTATTTTTTTTTAACACTCTGCATGTGTTGGCTTTGACCTTTTCACATTGAAAATAAGAATATCAATTAGTTCAAAATCACGTAAGATTACCTAAGTCAGCTTTGTTGTTGTTGTTGTTATGTGCTGTGGAGTCGGACCCGACTCATAGCGACCCCTCCTTGGGTTTCCGAGGCAGTATCACTACGGAAGTAGATTGCCCCATCTTCCTTCCGAGGAATGATTAATCAGTGGTGTCACGAGGGGTGTTTGTGTGGTGCAGACTGTACTAGGTGACACTGTCAGAGAAAGTGATACCAAAATGACTGTCTATAAAAATTTTTATGCAGTGTTTCAATAGAAATTTATTATTTTTAATAAAAATATCCCAGTAGTTTTAACAACAAAAACATTTTTCATAAGCCTGCTTACATGTATCAATATACCTACTGAAAACTCTATGCTAATTTATTTTTTGAAACTTCTAATGCTCTCTGGTCAGAGCTGTCATTATTACCCAATTACAACAATGCTTGAAATCATGTGGTTTCATGTGCACATGCTACAAGCATGACTATTTTCATTGCTGCTGGTATTTTCATGATCATTGATTTTGTCAAATTTTCAGGTTATTTTGTCAAATTCTCTGGTGTTTATTGTATTTATTAGTATTTGTGAACCTATAGCAAGAACTTTTTTGAGAATAAAGTAGCAATTAAAGGAAAAGAAAGAGAAAATTTTTTTAAAAAGTCTTCCTCTCAGTTACTAATAATGCTGTAACTAATGTTGTAATTCATTGCAGAAAGGTTTTATGAAACAATTTTGTTGTTAGTATTCAACAGGATCTGAAATTATGCATTTCTAACAAACACTCAGATGATGCCATGCCAGGGGGCCTATGGTCTACCCTTTGAGGAGAAATATTACATTTAAGCAATTTATGGCTATATATATAGATATCACATATTATTCTATGACTAAGATAATAAACATTATTAAGGATTCTGTATGGTTTGGTATGAGAGGAGGTCCGGGGGGATGTATGTGTGTGGAGTGATACCATGACTTACCATATTTGGTGACACCAACGCTAGTGACACCACTGGATTAATATAAAATGAAGACAAATAGAAAATAGCTTGGAGTAAAAACATGAAATCTGATCTGAATTATCCATTACACCCCTCACCAGAATGGAAAGCAAAGCTTGTGTAACTTGAAAAATATTTTTCATCTAAGCTGCATGTTCAAAGGTCTCCTGTCTACTTTTGTTTACTACTTCTGTCCAGTAGTTCATCTGTCTAGCTTGTAATGTAATTTGTAAGATGTGAGGGGTGACCGTGTGTGAGGTAAGTGCCAGGAATTGATCAGCGAAGGAAGCATCTTCTGCTTATAAAGGAAGCACCTATGCAGGAAGGCTGAAACCAAACTGGATCAGCTTTCTTAGAAATCCTCAACTGAAAAATTATTAAAATTCATGTTTATTTGTTCTCTCTGATGAGATTTGATGTGTTAAAAGAGAGAAAATAAAACTCAAAGCTTACCATCAAAAGGGAAACATAAAGCACTAGTGTAACCCAGCAATCACTGCCACAAACAGATCATCAGATACATCCCTTTACTTCAGGAACCCATTGATATGTCCATGCCTGGCCCAGAACTTGTTTACCTGGCACTACACCCCTTGTAAATTCTTAAATCTCTATGCCCACTTGTGGATCATTCTCTCTTTCACACAGGCTTCCAGATGGCAGACATAGACTCCAGTCCTGCAACTTGGGCAAGTTGTTCTGACATTCTAAGCCTCAATTTTCACATCTATAGGATGGTGGTAGTAATACCTGCATCATAGGTATACTGTGAAAATTAACTACAAGAAAGTTCTTAAAGTGCATGACACCACTCAATAAATGATCATTGTTTTTATAGCTATTACATCTGCCTACATACAAATCCACCCCTTGTCTGACAGTTTGTCAGACTAAGGTGGCTTGAATATTGGTGTGAGGCTGGAGGCTATGCCACCAGTATTTCAAATACCTGGAGGGTCACCCATGGTGGACAAGTTTCAGCAGAGCTTACAGATTAAGACAGACTCGGAAGAAGGAAGGAGCCATCCACTTCTCAAAGAATTGCCAAGTGAAAACTGTATGAATAGCAGTGAAACACTGATATATTACTGGAAAACTTTATGACTAGCCTGGAAATATTGTCTGATACAGTGTCAGAAGATGAGCCCCTCGGGTCAGAAGGCACTCAAAATACAACTGGGGAAGAGATACCTTTTCAAAGTAGAGTTGACTGTGATGACGTGGATGGAATAAAGCTTTCAGGACCTCCGTTTGCTGATATGACATGACATGATGCAAAATGGGAAGAAACAGCTGCAAACAACCATGAATAATTGGAACGTGGAATGTACAAACTATGAATTTAGGAAAATTGTAAGTTGTCAAAAATAAAATGGAACACATTGGAGAGGAATGGCTTGGCATTCATTGTCACAAAGAATGTTTCAAAATCTATCCTGAAGTACAATGTTGTCAGTTATAGAATAATACCCATATGTTACAAGGAAAACCATTTAATACTACTAGTATTCAAATTTATGCACCAACCACCAAAGCAAAAGACAAAGAAATTGAAGATTTTTTACCAACTTCTGCAGTCTGAAATTGACCAAACATGCAATTAATATGTGTTGATTTTCACTGGTGGTTGGAATGCAAAAGTTGGAAACAAGAATCATCAGTAGTTGGAAAATATGGCCTGCTGATAGAAATTACTCTGGAGAGTGCATGATAAAATTTTGCAAGAACAATGACTTATTCATTGGAAATACTTTTTTCAACAACATAAATGATGGCTATACACATGGCCTTCCCCTAATGGAGTACATAGTTATCAGATCAACTACATCCATGGCAAGAGGCTATAGAGAAACTCAGTATCTTCAGCCAAAACAAGGCCAGGAGTAGACTGTGGAACAGACCATCATTTGCTCTTATGCAAGTTCTAACTGAAGGTGAAGACAATTAAAAGAAGTCCATGAGAGCCAAAATATGACCTTGATTATATCCCACCTAAGTTGAGAGATCATGTAAAGAATAGATTGATGCATTGGACCCCAATGACCAAAAACCAGAGAAATTATGGGATGACAACAAGAATATCATCCATGAAGAAAGTAAAAGATCATTAGAAAGACAGGAAAGGAAGAAAAGACCAAAGTGGATGTCAGAAGAGACTCTGAAACTTGCCCTTGAACGAAGAGTAGCTAAAGCAAATGAAAGAAACAATAAGATAAAATAACTGAACAGGTAATTCCAAAGGCAGCTCAAGAAGACAAAGTCAGTTATTATAATGAAATGAGCAAAGGCCTGGAGTTAGAAAATGAAAAGGGAAGAACACACTTGACATTCCTCAAGTTGAAAGAACTGAAGAAAAAATTAAGGCCTTGAGTTGAAACAATGAAAAACTCTATGGGCAAAATATTGAATGACACAGGAAACATCAAAAGAAGATGGAAGGAATAAAGAGAGTCACTGTACCAAAAAGAATTGGTTGATGTTCACATATTTCAGGAGATGGCATATGATCAAGAATCAATGGCATGGAAGGAAGAAGTCGAAGCTGCACTGAAAGAATTGGTGAAATACCCACTGAGATGTTTCAACAAGTGGATGCCATGCTAGAGGCACTCACTCAACTATGCCAAGAGATTTGGAAGATAGCTACCTGGCCAACTGACTGGAAGAGATCCATATTTGTGCCTATTCCAAAGAAAGGTGATCCCACAGAATGTGGAAGTTATCGAACAATATCAATATCACATTGAAGTAAAATCTTTCTGAAGATAATTAAAACACAGTTGCAGCAGTATATTAACAGAGAGCTTCCAGGAATGCAAGCTGGATTCAGAAGAGGATGTGGAACAAGGGATATCATTGCTGATTCAGATGGATCTTGGCTCAAAGTAAAGAATACCAGAAAGATGTTTACTTGTGTTTCATTGACTAGGCAAAAGCATTTGATTGTGTGGATCATAACAAATTGTGGATTGCACTAAGAATGGAAATTCCAGAACACTGAATTGTGCTCATGGGGAACCTGTACAAGGACCAGAAGGCTGTCATTTGAACAGAACAAGGAGATACTGAATGGTTTAAAATCAGGAAGGGAGTGTGTCAGGATTATATCCTTTCACCATACTTACTCAATCTGCGTGCTGAGCAGGTAATTTGAGAAGCTGAACTATATGAAGAAGAACATGGCATCAAGATTGGAGGAAGACTCATTAACAACCTGCAATATGCAGATGACACAACCTTGTTTGCTGAAAGTGAAGATGACTTGAAGCATTTACTGATGAAGATTAAAGACTACAGTATACAGGAGTTCCGGTAAGATGGCAGACTAGGCAGAAAGACTGCACAGACCCTCTTCAACAAAGAAAAGGGAAACCAATTAACACAGACACAGAAGATAATCCTGGACCCCTGAGCCTTGA
>NW_006921819.1:2034745-2041818 GCF_000298275.1 Orycteropus afer afer | reverse complement strand
ATTCGTCCGTTATTGTAAAAGTTAAGGAAAGGTTTATCTATTGAAGGAAATTTTCTTTGTTGGTTACCAAGGGTGGGAGGGGAGAGGAGGGAACGCTCTTAGATAGATAGAGATAAGTATTGATTTGGGTGAAGAGAAGGGCAGTGTATCAAATGTGAGTGACCAATATGGTGGCACTGAGGAAGAGAAAGACAAAGAGAGGTACATGGGAGGTACAGACAACAAAGATGAACACTTTTGCACATTCAGTACTGTGTTGTCAGTTAAGGCAAACATGGGTATGTGGGTGGATAGATGAGTCGACAGCCTGAACTATTACATATGTCTGTGAAATGGGGAGTATATCCAAGACCATGTATAGGGTTGGCAGAGAATGGTCCCATATGCTTATGTGAATGATCAGAATTCCCAGGTGTATAGTAGAGCTGACAAGGGGCAAGGTTGTGATCACTGCTTGGTCACAGGCAGCTACCCAGAGGGACTGAGAAGTTGAACCTGTGGGCTTGGGACCATAGTCGCAGGGGACATCAAGCTCAATTGGCATAACATACTATACAAAATATTGTTCGACCTCCTACTTTGGCAAGTAGCAACTGGGATTTTGAAAGGGAGAAAGCTGCCTTCTAGATGCAACAATGGGTCTCTCCTCATTCAGAGCAAAGAAAAATGAAGAAAACCAAAATTCATGGAAACAATTAGCTCTAGAGACTGGTACACCATCTGATCTGCAGCCTGTACGACCATGAGACCAGAAGAACTAGATGGTGAAAGGCTACCACTACTGAACACTAAGAAAGGGATACCAATAGAAGGGAGGCTAGAGTGAGGGAAAAAAATTGAACAAAATTCAAAAACATAAAAAAAAAAAAAAAGAAAAAAAAGATGAAGAGAAAACTTATATCACTTATTATGTGTCACAACTTCAACTAAAAAATATTTTAAAAAGAGAGACTACAGTATACAATATGGTTTACACCTCAACAGAAAATGAAATTCCTCACACTGGACCAATAAGCGGCATCACGATAAATGGAGAAAAGATTGAAGTTGCCAAAATTTCATATTGTTTGGTTCCACAGTCAACACCAAAGGAAGTAGCAGTCAAGACTCAATGTTTTGCATTTGGCAAATCTGCTATAAAAAAAAAAACTCAAAAAACCAAACTCACTGCTGTTGAATCCAGTCCTACTCATAGCATCCCCTCCTTGTGTTTCCAAGGTGATATCTCTATGGAAGTACATTGCCCAACCTTCCTTCTGAAGAGTGGCTAGTGGGTTTGAACTGCCAGCCTTTTGGTTGGCAGTCAAATGCCTTAGACACTATGCCAGATCTCTTTAAAGTGCTGAAGAGCAAAGATGTCTCTTTGAAGATTAAGGTTTGCTTAACTCAAGCCATAGTGCTTTCAGTCACCTCATATCCATGTGAAATCTGGACAATTAATAAGGAAGACTGAAGAAGAGTTGATGTTTTTGAATTGTGGTGTTGGTGAAGAATACTGAAAGTACCCTGGAGTGAAGAACTAACAAATCTGTCCTGGAAGAGGTGCAGCCAGAATGCCTATTGGAGGCAAGAATGTCCAGACTTCATCTCACCTACTTTGGTCATGTTGTCAGAAGGGACCAGTCCATGGGGAAAGATATTATACTTGGTAAAGTAGATGGTTAGCAAAAAAGGGGAAGACCCTCAACGAGATGCATTGACATAGTGGCTGCAATGATGGGCTCGGGTATACCAACTATTATGGTTGTTGCAAGACCGGGCAATGTTTTGTTCTGTTGTGTGTAGGGTAGCTATGAGTCAGAGCCAACCTGATGACACCTAACAAAAACAACAACATACAAAGCATCACCCTTGAATATCCCAAACAAAATGTCCCTGAATAAATCCATCCTTTCTCCCCAGTTTACTCTTCTTTTCAATATTCCCAGCCTGGGTGAAAAGCATCCACAGGTAATGAGAGAAGACAGTGAGTGAGTGAAGGAATGAACAGTTTTTTCATGGCATTTTGGCAAATGTCCTACCCAGTCCTCCCTCTACACTGCACTGTGAGTGCTGGCTGGGCACCCAGGGTCTGGCATATGGGTAGTGTCTCTATGTAGGGAGGAATGTTCACGTATGAAGGACCTGACAAGGACAAAATTAGTGCTTAGGAAGTGTATTTAAGATTTCCTTTTTTTTTTTTTAAAGTGTTTTGGGTGAAAGTTTAGACAGAAAATTGGTTTTCCATTCAACAGTTTTCATAACTTAGTCTCCTGTATGCTCTACTACATTCATTGATATATTTGCAGCATGTATAAAACTTTATGTAGAGAAAGCTTCTGTCAAACCTATATATATTTGTAAGTGTAGTCCCCTTTTCCTTCCCACCCCTGTTCATATTGTTTGTCTATGTATCTACTCCTAAATTATTATTACTATTATTGCAGGATTGTGTATATCATAGTACTCACGTTTGTTGCCTTTAAGTCTTGTGCTCATGTCTATCTCTTATATTGCCTTGATCATTTTGTGCTGACCTCCCCCTCATTGTATATTGCATTACCCTTCTCCCAATACATGTCTACCCTCTAGTTGGTGATTCCCTTCTTATCCCTGGTAACCTTCAAAGAACAGTTGTTTCTGTGTATAAGTTTTTTGTTTTTTTTTAACTTTTTACAATTTTGGTCTCATACAATAATTGTCCTCTTGTGGTTGACTAATTTCATTCAGCATAATGTCCTCTAGGATCACCCATGTTGTAGGGTATTTTGCAGATAAATTGTTATTTTTTAATATTGAGTAGTATTCCATTGTGTGTATGTAGTATAGTTTGTTTATCCATTCATCCATTGATGGGCACTTAGGTTGTTTCTACTTTTTTGCTATTGTGAATAATGCTGTGATGGGCATGAATATACATATATCTGTTAGTGTCAGGACTCTTATTACTCTAGGATATATATCTAGTAGCGTGATTGCTGGATAACATGCTATTTCTATTTCCAATTTGTTTTTTAATTTTTATTGTGATTTGGGTGAAAGTTTACAGAGAAAATTCCATTTCCAAACAGCAGTTCACGTACATTTTTTCTCATGATGTTGACTACAAATTCCCACATCCAACAGCTCTTTTCCCAGTTCTTCCCCATAGTTATCTCTTCCCTGTGTCCTCCCCTCCATGCACTCCTGCCTCAATAGCTGTCTCCCTGTGCATACACAGCCCTTCTATTCTCCCATGATTGATCTCTCCAAGGAGTATATCTACCTAATGTAAACATTCAGCTCATGCCTGTCTTTTGTTTCACTGAAAGTCACAGGAATGGGTTCAATTTCAGACCTGAAGGGCCATAGTCTCAGGGGTTTCACCAGGCTCTATCAGACCAGAAAACCTGTTGTGTTGTTGTTGTTAGGTGCCATCAAGTTGTCTCCAACTCATGGAGACCCTATGCACAGTAGAATGAAACACTGCCTGGTTCTGTGCCAGCCTCACAATCCTTGTTATACCTGAGCCTACCGTTTCAGTCACTGTGTCAATCCATCTTGTTGAGGGCCTTCTGCTTTTTCAGAAGACCCTCCACTTTACCTAGCATGATATCCTTCTCCAGGGAATGGTTCCTTCTAACAGCATGACCAATATAGGTGAGACAAAGTCTGGCCATTCTCACTTCCAAGGAGCATTTTGGCTGCACTTCTTCCCGGACAGATTTGTTAGTCCTTTTAGCAGCCCATGGTACTTTTAGCATTCTTCTCCAACACAACTCAAAAGCATCAATTCTTCCTCTGTCTTCCTTATTCATTATGCAGCTCTCACATGCATGAGAGGTGATTGAAAATACCATGGTTAGGCGCACCTTAGTCTTCAGGCAGACATTTTTACTCTTCATCACTTGGAAGAGGTTTTTTGCAGCAGATTTGCCCAATGCAATATGTTGTCTGATGTGTTGACTGCTGTTTCCATTGGTGTTGATTGTAGAACCAAGTAATATGAAGTCCTTGACAACTTCAGTCTTTTCTCCATCCATGGTGAAACTGTTTATTGGACCAGTTGCGAGAATTTTTGTTTTCTTAATATTGAGGTGTAATCCATACTGCAGACTGTAGGCTTTAATTTTCATCAGTAAGTGCTTCAAGTTCTCCTCACTTTCATCAAGCAAAGTTGTGTTATCTGTGTATCACAGGTTGTTAATGAGTCTTCCTCCAATCCTGATGCCACATTTTTGTTCATATAATCCAGATTCTTGGATTATTTGTTCAGCATACAAATTGAGTAAGCATGGTGAAAGGATAGAACCCTGACACACTCTCTTCTTGATTTTAAACCATGTAGTATCCCCTTGTTCTGTTCAAACAACAGCCTCTTGATCTATGTACAGGTTCCTCATGAGTACAATAAAGTGTTCTGGAATTCCCATTCTTCTCAATTGTATCCATAATTTGTTATGAGCCACACAATCAAATGCTTTTGCATAGTCAATAAAACTTAACTAAGCACCTTTCTGGTATTCTTTGCTTTGAGCCAAGATCCATCTAACATCAGCTATGATATCCCTTGTTCCACATCCTCTTCTGAATCCAGCTTGCATTTCTGGAAGTTCCCTGTCAATATACTGCAACAACTGTTTTTGAATTATCTTCAGTAAGATTTTACTTGCATGTGATATTAATGATATTGTTGAATAATTTCCACATTCTGTGGGATCACCTTTCTTTGGAATGGTACAAATAATAGATCTCTTCTAGTCAGTTGGCCAGGTAACTGTCTTCCAAATCTCTTGGCATAGCATAGTGAGTGCCTCCAGTGTGGCATCCTTTTGTTGAAACATCTCAGTGGGTATTTCATCGATTCCTGGAGCCTTGCTCTTCACCAGTTCATTCAGTGCATCTTTGACATCTTCCTTCCATACCATTGGTTCTTGATCAAATGCCACCTCCTGAAATATGTGAACAACCAATTCTTTTTGATACAGTGACTTCCATCTTTTTTTGATGTTTCTGGCATCATTCAATATTTTGCCCATAGAATCTTTCAATATTGCAACTCGAGGCTTAAATTTTTCCTCAGTTTTTTCAGCTTAAGAAATGGTGAGTGTGTGCTTCCTTTTTGGTTTTCTAACTCCAGGTTTTTTTACATTTCATTATAGTAATTGGCTTTGTCTACTCGAGCTGCTCTTTGAAATCTTCTGTTCAGCTCTTTTATCTTGTCATTTCTTCCATGTGTTTTAGCTACTCTCTGTTCAAGGGCAAGTTTCAGAGTCTCTTCTGACATCCATTTTGGTCTATTCTTCCTTCCTGTCTTTTTAATGACCTCTTTGCTTTCTTCATGGATGATATTCTTGATGTCATCCCACAGTTCCTCTGGTTTTTGGTCATTGGGGTCCAATGCATCAAATATGTTCTTTAGATGGTCTCTAAATTCAGGAGTGATATTATCAAGTTCATATCTTGGTTCTTGTGGACTCTTTTTTTTTGGGGGGGGGGGTTGGTTAAAGAGAAGTTTTTATTCTGTGCTTCCAGGCGAGGTTTATGGATCCCTGAGAGGGGCCGGGCAAGGTTCACAGGTCCCTGAGAGAGGCCCAAGAAGTCGTCTTGTGGATTCATTTTAAATGTCTTCAACTTCAACTTGAATTTGCATATGAGAAGTTGATGGTCTGTTCTACAGTCAGCTCCTGGCCTTATTTTGCCTGAAGATTTGAATTTGCATATCAGAAATTGATGGTCTGTTCCACAGTCAGCTCCTGGCCTTATTTTGCCTGAAGATATTGAATTTCTCCATTGCCTCTTGCCACAGATGTAGTCAGCCTGATTTCTGTGTATTCCATCTGGTGAAGCCCACATGTATAGCCACTGTTTATGTTGTTTAAAAAAAGGTATTTGCAATGAATAAGTCACTGGTCTTGCAAAATTCTATCATGTGATCTCCCGTGTTATTTTTATCACTGACTTCATATTTTCTAACTACTGGTAACTCTTGTTTCCAACTTTTACATTCCAGTCACCAGTAAAATCAATACATCTTGATTGCATGTTCAGTCAATTTCAGACTGCAGAAGTTGGTAAAAATCTTCAATTTCCTCATCTTTGGCTTTGGTGGTTGGTGCATAGATTTGAATAATAGTAGTATTAACTGGTCTTACTTGAAGGCATATGGATATTATCTGTCACTGACAGCATTGACTGCAGGACAGATCTTGAAACAGTCTTTGTGACAAAGAATTCTATACCATTCCTCTTCAAGTTTTTATTCCCAGCATAGTAGATCATATGGTCGTCTGATTAAAAATGGCCAAAACCAGTCCACTTCAGCTCACTAATGCCTAGATATTGATCTTTATGTGTTCCATTTCATTTTTGACAACTTTCAATTTTCCTAGATTCATATTTCATACATTTTATGTTCCAATTATTAATGGTCTTTTTTTTTTTTTTTTAAGATTTTGAGTTTTGTTCTATGTTATTCTCCCCCTCTAACCAGGATCTCCTACATAGAGCCCCCTCCAAGTGGTTGACAGTGGTAGCCAGGCACCATCTAGTTCTTCTGGTCTCATAGTCAAACAGTATTTCTATTTCCAAGTTTTTAAGGAATCACCATACTGCTTTCCATAGTGGTTGTATCATTTGACAGTCCCACAAACAGTGTTGTAAGACGGGACCATTCTCTGGAGAAGGATATCATGCTTTGCAAAGTGGAAGGACAACAAAAAGGGGAAGGCCCTCAGTGAGTTGGATTGACACAGTGGCTGCAATGATGGGCTCAGGTACAGGAAAGATCATGCGGCTGGCACTGGACCTGGCAGTGTTCCGTTCTGCTGTACCTGAGGTCGCTATGAATCGGAAACAACTCAATGGCACTTAACAACAACAACAACAAGCAGTGTATGAGAGTCTCAATCTCTCCACATCCTCACCAGCATTTGTTATATTGTCTTGTTGAACTTCGCTACTACTGCTGGGGCCAGATGGTATCTCATTGTTGTTTTGATTTGCATCTCTCTAATGGCTAACCAGAAGGCTGACGGTTCAAACCCACCAGCCACTCCTTGGAAGGAAGATGGGGCAATCTACTTCCATAGTGATACTGCCTCGGAAACCCAAGG
>NW_006921819.1:2004231-2033955 GCF_000298275.1 Orycteropus afer afer | reverse complement strand
TTTTTTTTTTTTTTGTAAATTTGCCCCTATATTTTCCTTGAGGAATTTTATACTTTTAGGTTTCACTTTCAAGTCTTTGATCCATCTGGTGTTAGTTTTTGTATATGGTGTGAGGTACAGATCTTGTTTCATTTTTCTGCAAATGGATATCCAGTTTTGCCAGCACCACTTGTTAAACAGACAATCTCTTTCCCATTTAATGGATTTCAGCCCTTTGTCAAAGATCAGCTGAACATAGGTAGATAGATCTATTTCTGGATTCTCATTCTATTCCATTAGTCTATGTGTTTGTCATACCAATACCAGGCAGTTTTGACTACTGTGGCTGTATACTAGGTTTTGAGATCCAGGACTGTGAGACTTCCTATTTTGTTCTTATTCTACTGCTTTATCTCACTTCTTTGCGTGGACTGTGATGGTCTGTTGTCTCTGAGACATTATGACTTTGTTGTATTTCTATTTAATTGGTGATTGTATGTTGGAGTGATTTGACCAAGTTTTTTTTTTGGGGGGGGTATGGATCTGAGTGAGCAGGGTACTGCCTCTATTCATTAGTTGGCAGCAGCACTTATACACTCACTACCTGTTTCCTGGTGGGTGTGCTAGAGATTGAGAGTGGCTGCACAGATCTCTGTTAACTGTTTGTGAAGAGCTGTTAAGGGTGAGTCAGGCTCTTGTTGGTGGTCATGTATCATTGGCCAGTTGGTTCAGAAGGAAGTGGTGGCCCTCACTCAGTAAGTAGAGCTGCAGGAGGTGTGGCTGTGGTTGGATAGTTATGAGCATGGTTGCTGTCTCCCACTCAGACAAAACAATTGAAGAAGCATGAAAAAAGTAAGAGCAGGAGGACAAAAAATACACACCACATGAACACACAGAAACAATCACCAAAAAGAGAGAAAAGAAAAAACAAAAGAAGATGTAAGGGAATAAATGAGAGAAAATATTTAAAGAAATGCTTTAAAATGCCAAAAGAAATATGAGTAGAAAAAGGGGGAAAGAAAAAAACCCACAATAACTGGGAAGAAAGGAATAAGAAAAAGAGGTAGAGTAGAATAGTGAAGAAAAAAAAATGAGAAAAATGCAAAAAGAAAAACAAGGAATGGGGAGAAGCACAAGAAAGGAAAAAATGGGAACCAGAAAAGGGAAGAGAGAAAAAGCCAGGAACTAGAACCTGGGGAGGGGAGAAGAAAGGATGATAATAAAGAGGACCCAAAAAAAAAAAAAAAAGTAAAGAAAGAAAGAAGAATTTTAAGACAGACCAAAAGAAAATCTGGGCAGGCCAGGGTAGGGCACCCAGGCTCCATCAGAGCACATAGACTAGGATGGAATTCCTGCCAGCCCAGATTGTGGATAACAGTGAAGGATGGCCACACCTCCCTCCATTCACCAAGAAGGTGTGGGATTATAAGAGTAACAAGGGGAGTATCGCACCTTCCTAGGCCTCAGTGTCTGATATGTCCTTGCTGTCCTTGGCAAGTGGAGCCTATTCTTAGGTCCCTGGAATCTGAGAGAATGTTGTCTCTTTAAATATCCAAAATGGTCAAAATCCTTGTAAACATTCAAGATGGCTGCACCCTCTGGACAGCCAAAAGTCCACAACTCAGTCTGTCTCCTTCTTTGCGGTTTCCCCTTTTATTCACCAGCCACCAGTGCAGTCTTTTGTACAGACCCTGGCTAGCAGGGCCAATTTTTAGGTTAATTCTCAGGGGCCGACTCGATGGCACATAACAACAACAACAACAATACCACTTGGCAATATCCAAACTGTCCATGCCATCAGGATCACTGAGAGTCCACAGCTCCATATATCTCCTTCTTTGTTGTTTTCATGCATGTTCTTCTACTAGTTGGAGTTTAGTCCACTTCTGTATCATTCCTTTCACAGCTCAGGGCTCCAAGATTATCTTCTGTTATCTGTGGTAATTGGTTCCTCTTTTCCTTGTTGAAGAGGGTCTGTGTAGTTTGTCTGCCTATTCCACCATCTTACCAACCAAAAATGTATTTTCAGCTTCTTAATGAAGCTCCATGCTGCTTTCCACAGTGGGTTGTACCACTTTACAGTCCCACTAGCAGTGTCTGAGTATTCATCTCTCCACTTCCTCACCAGCATTTGTTGTTTTCTGTTTTTTTAATACTGAGGTGAGATGATATCTCATTGTTGTTTGGATTTGCATCTCTCTAATGGCTAATGATTGTGAGCATTTCTTCATGGGTTTGATGGCTGCTTGAACGTCTTCATTGGTGAAGTGTCTGTTCATGCCCTCTACCCATATTTGATTGGATTGCTTGTCTTTTTCTTGTTGTGTGCTGAAATTTTCTATAAATTTTGAGATTAGTTCCTTGTCTGATATATCATTGCCAAACTTTTTGCCCCTAGTCTGTAAGTTCCCATTTTACTCTTTTGACAGTGTTTTGATGCATATAAATATTTAATTTTTAGTAGGAGTCAGTCGTCTAGTTTATCTTCTGATATTTGTGGATTTTTAGTTATGTTTTATATTGTATTTATGTCATGTGTTAGAGCCCTTCAGTTTGCCCTGTTTTTTCTTTGATGGTCTTTATAGTTTGGGGTTTTACATTTAGGTCTTTGGTCCTTCATTGTTTTATTATTATTATTATTATTATTATTGTGATTTGGGTGAAAGTTTGTAGAGCAAATTCACTTGCCATACAGCAGCTCACATACACTTTGTCCCATGACATTGACTGCAATTTCCCACAATGCACCAGCTCCCTTCCCACTTCCTCCCCATAGTTACCTCTCCCCTGTGTCCTTCCCTCCCATACACTCCTGCTGTCTTCCTGTGTATACACAGCCCTTTTATTCTCCCATGATTTCTGTCTCCAAGGAGTGTATCTACCTAATGTAAATGTTCAGCTCATATGCCTGTCTTTTGTTTGGCTGGAGTCAGCAGGAGTGGGTTTAATTTCAGACCTGAAGGGCAGCTGGGGGCCATAGTTTCAGTGGTTCCATCAGGCTCTATCAGACCAGCAAACCTGTCCCCTCCCCCCCTTTTTTTTGGTGATTTTGAGTTTTGTTCCACATTGTTCTCCCACTCTATCCAGTATCTCTTACATAGATCCCCTTCCGAGTGGTTGACAGTGGTAGCCAGGCACCATCTAGTTCTTCTGGTCTCATAGTCATATAGGCTAATGATTGCATGGTGTACCAGTCGCTTGGACTAATTGTTTCCATACGTCTTTGGTTTCCTTTTGTCCTTCTTGAATTAGTTTTTGTATATGGTGTGATATATGGATCCTGCTTCATTTATCTGCAAGTCAAAATCCAGTTTTGCTAGCACCATTTGTTAAAGACTATCTCTTCCCCATTTAATGGGTTTCAGCCATTTGTCAAAGATCAGCTGTCCATACATAGGTCAATGCATTTACTTCTGGATCCTCAATTCTGTTCCATTCATGTATGAGTCTGTCATTGTATCAATACCAGGCTGTTTTGACTACTGTGACCTATAGTAGGTTTTCAAATTAGCCTCATAGTAGTGTAAGGCTACTTCTTTAGTGGTTTTTGTGTTTGTTTGTTTGTTTTTAATTTGAGATCTTTTTCCCTCCATATAAACTTGGTAATTAGCATCTGTCTTTAAAGAATGATGATGGAATCTGGATCGGGATTGCATGTTATCTGTAAGTTGCTTTCGGTAATACTGTCATTTTTACAATGTTATGTTTTCCTATCTGTGAGCATGGCATATTTCTCTATTTATGAAGGTCTCTTTTGGGTTGTTGTAATAGTTTCTTGTGGTTTTCTTTGTACAGGTCTTTTGTATGTCTGGTTAGATTTATGCCTAAGTACTTAATCTTTTGGGTGGTTTTAAAAATGCTATTGTTCTCCTGATTTCTTTTTCAGAGTTCTCTTTGTTAGTGTAGAGGAAACCTACTGACTATTGTGTTGATCTGGTACCCTGCTATTTTGCTGAATGCTTCTTTTATTTCCAGTAGTTTTCTTGTTGGGCCTCTAGGATTTTCTATGAATCAGATCACATCAATCTGCAAATATAGTTTTACTTCTTCTTTGTCAATTTGGATGCCTTTCCCTCTCTTGACTTATTGCTCTGGCTAGGACTTCCAATACAATTAGGATTTCACTTTTGTGGTGCTTTATCCTAAGCTCTCCTTCCTGACAACACACACAAAAAGCAAACATTTGCTTATTATTACACAGAGATAGAAGTCAACAGCACTCTGGTTTACGTAATTATCTTGGGGTTTGATTAATTAATTGTAAAACATTTAGCACCATGTGTACCCACATCCTTTTTGTCTCCACTTGGGGCCCTGACAGGACATTGATGGCTCTCCAGTGGGATAACTGAGGGAAATTTTTATTTTTATTGTTATTTGGGTGAAAATTTACAGAGCAGAGCAATTTCATTTTCCATATATATTTTGTTTCATGACATTGATTGCAATCCCCATAATGTAACAGCTCTCTTCCCACTTCTTCCCTGTGATTACTTTTTCCCTGTGTCCTTCTTTCCTATGTATTCCTGCCCTCTGAGCTATGTCCCTGAGCATATACTGCCCTTCTAATCTCCCATAGTTGATTTTTCTAAGGAGTGCTCGTACATGGTATAAATGTTCATCTTATATGCCTATTGTTTGGCTGGAAGCCACAGAAGTAAGTTCAATTCCAGGCCCAAAGGGTGACTAAGGGCCATAGTCTCAGGGGTTTCACCAGTGTCTATCAAACTAGTAAGCCTGGTCTTTTTTATGATTTTGAGTTTTTCCCCACATTTTTCTCCCACTCTGTCTAGGATCCCCTATACTGATCCCTTTCCAAGTGGCTGACAGTGGTAGGTGGGCACCATCTTGTTCTTCTGGTCTCAGGCTGAGGTTTACCTGGTCCACTAGTCCCTTGGACTAATTGTTTCCATGCATCTTTGGTTTTCTTTCTTCTTCTTTGCTCCAGACACAGAGAGACCCACTGTTGCATCTAGATGGCCACTTGCAAGCTTTTAAGAGCTGGTCACTACTCACCAAAGTAGGATGTAGAACATTGTGTAGTATATTATGCCAATTGAGCTTGATCTCCTTGTGGGGAATTCTGAATAATGAATTACAAAGGCATGTACTAGATATGTGGGAAAATAAACAAGGAGTACAGTGCTCCAGAGCTGGCAGTAAGGTGTAGAGTGGCTACTGCAGCCTAGAAAGAGGCATTGTTTGAAGAGGCTGCTTGACAGGAGTTATGGTCCTTGCAGCTGGCCTGCAGAGACCAGTGGTAGGGAGCAGAGAAATCAATACAAGTTCCTTATCCCATCTCCTCCTGCCTATGCCCTCATTAGCTGAATCCACTGGAAGGCAAAAGGCACGAAGCCCACTTCTGCAGTCTATATGTGAGCCGATAGGTAAGTGAATAGGTGTGTGGGGTGGGTTGAAGAGGGCTTAGAGAGACTGATGAAAGACATTCAACACAACGTACTTAACATGGATTGCCTTGGTTAGATTTTCCTGTAGCCTTTTCTGTTCAGTTTGTCCCCACTACCAAGCACTTCATCCTCAAGGCATAGACAAATCTGTCTTTCTAAAATGACCAGACTATGGCTGGCCAAGGCTACCATCTCACAGATGGAAGTGATAGCTATGTGACTTGGGTGCAAGAACAAGGAGAAGTTATGGAGAGCCAAAATGACCAATTGGCTGGGCAGTTGGTTGTTTTAACCACAGACAGGTGTGGCTATACCCAGTATTGTGATACACCAGTCAAAGAAATAGTAGTGTACTAGAGTAATGACCTACTAAAGGACAATGGTGGCCTGAAAGAGTGTCTAAACCTCCACCCAAGTGATCCTTCACATTCTATAGAGGTTTCTTTGAAGGAGTTTCATGGTGTATATTAAAAAGCTATCCAGATTATCCTGAGATGTTCAAACACTTGTCACTTGAAATTGAAGTATTGTGTTCTTGTGTGTGTGTCAGAAGCCTATCCTAAAGACATCTTCACTTATTTGTCTAGAGAACGTGGACCATGAAAGATCTATAAGGACTCATTCTTGGGTTGGCTAAGTTACTAACATAAGGGTCACTCAGACTAGGGCCTTGGGAAATTGCCCACTTTCTGCAAAGTGGGCACCTATTGTTCTGTAGGGAAAGAGGTTCCCTTGGCTTCCCTAAGCATAGACCAAGGGAGTAGGAACTGGTGAGTCTCACTCCCATTAAAAGCAGAGAGTGATGCTCACTTGATCCCTACTTCATCTCTCTGGAAGTCAGTGACTAAACCATACACTATACAAGGTTTGCTGTGTCTCCACATGTTCTGTAGTGGCAGTGATAAAGGAGTGCTGAGTGCGTTCCAGTTAGCGGAACTATGCCCTCATTAGACAATATTCTGTTGTGGTCTATAAGGTTTTTATTGTCTCACTTTCAGAATCTCCTAGGTTGTAAAGCACTCAACAATGGACTCTAAAATATAATGACCATGAAGATAGCACAGAACTGGAAAATGCTTCATTCTATTGTACATGGGGGCGGGGGTCACCATGAGTTGGCACCAACTCAATGACAACTAAAAACTTAAGAGTTATGAGTTGAGGACACTCTTGTTGTTAGGTTCCAGTGAGTTGGTTCTAACTCATAGCAACTCTGTGTACAACAGAGCAAAATACTACCCAGCTCTGTGACATCATCACAGTTGTTGCTAGGTTGGAGTCCATTGTTGCACCTCTGTGCATCTCACTGAAGGCCTTCCTCTATTTTGCTGATACTCTACTTTACCAAGCATGATGTCCTTCTCCAAGGACTGGTCCCTCCTCATAATATGTATAAAGTACTTGAGACAAAGTCTTCCCAACCTCACCTCTAAGGAGCACTCTTTTTTCCAAGACAGATTTGTTCATTCTTCTGGCAGTCCATGGTATATCCAATATTCTTTGCCAACACATACTTCAAATGCATCAATTCTTTGATTTTTCTTATTCAGTTTTCACATGCATATGAGGCAATTGAAAAAGCTATATATATGGGTCAGGCACACCTTAGTCCTCAAAGTGACATCTTTGCTTTTTTAACAATTTAAAGAGCAATACAACACCTGACTTCTACACTGCTGCTTCCATGGATGTTGATTGTGGATCCAAGTAAAATGAAATCTTTGACAATTTCAAACTTTTCTCCATTTATCATGATGTTGCTTATTGGTCTAGTTGTGAGGATTTTTGTTTTCTTTATAGTGAGGTGTAGTCCATACTGAAGGCTGTAGTCTTTGATCTTCACCCAGTCAGTGTTTCCTCTTTGCTTTCAGCAAACAAACTTGTGTCATTTGTATACTTTAGGTTGTTAATGAGTCTTTCTCCAATCCTGATGCTTCATTCTTCTTCATACAGTCCACTACATGACACTGCATGAGGTAAATTAAGTTTCCTTTTGTATAAGTAATATTAGAATCCAGATATGATATAGCTTCATTTTTCAAATAAGTTGGAGAATAAAACTGCAACTTGCAACAGATATCTTGATTTTAAAATCTAATGTAAAACTAATGCCAAGGCAGATGTATTACACTTGGTCCAGCCGGTGAGATCCTGCACCATCTTATTTGGGACACGGGAAAACATTCTGCATATGACTTTCTTAATAGATAGCAGTCCTTACTTATTTGGAGTCCCTGCATGGTGCAGCTAACATGCTCGGCTGCTAACTAAAAAAGTTGGAAGTTTAAGTCCATCCAGTGGTGCCTCAGAAGAAGTGCCTGGAAATCTACTTCTGAAAAGTCCAGTCAATGAAAACACACAAAGTTCAACGTGAGTCACAATCAACTTGAGAGCAACTGGTTAACTGATTTCTCATTTTACTGTAACCTTGATTTTCTGTAACTTCTCAGTAGTCCTATGCATGCTGCCTCCATCAGTTGCAGAAAGAAATCTGGGCCTCAAATGACTAAATTCCTTAGAAAATACAATTCCTAACCTTTTGAAGGATTTGCCTCAGTTTTTAATATTACTTGGGAAGAAGCAACTTAATGAGAAGCAAAAAGGCTAGAGCAGTTCCTTAGAAGCTGAAAAGTGACAATTGCTTCTTAAGCTCAAGGAGACAAAGGCTGAGCTAGCACGGAATTCAGTGTCCTTTGGAGGACCAAGCCTGCAAAGTCTATCTCTGTGCTCACAGCTCTATATGCTTCTGAATTCCAGTGTAATGGCTACATTAGATTTATTAAATGAATCTCGATTAAGTGAATCTGGATTTAACTCCATTAAATGAGATTGCTCATTTGGTATTCTAGAGGCTGTGCAGCCCTGGATGTGGTCACGTAGCAAGTCAGAAACTGCAGCCTTGTTCTGTGAATGTGGACCATTAGTTAGGTATTATTACTGTTTTTTGTTTTTGTTTTTGTTTTTTGAGTTCTGACAGTGCATTTAACTAAAGGAGACGTGTGCTTCTCCAGTGTTTCACACCTTTGCTTGGATACAACTTAGTCTTAAATTTAGCCACCCCCCCTCCGGTAGCATAGTGCCTAAGGCACTTGACTGCTCACCAGAAGGCTGGTGGTTCAAACCCACCAGCCACTCCTCGGAAGGAAGGTTGGGCAATCCTATTCCCGTAGTGATACTGTCTCGGAAACCCAAGGAGGGGTCGCTATGAGTCGGAGCCGACTTGAAGGCAAACAACAACAACATATTGTGTCAACTTGATTACATGTTAGCCAATGTAGAATTTGGAAGCCAAGATAGTGTTACTCTGAATCACTATGAAAATGGAGTCATAATAAAACTGGAGTCAAATTACATACTCAGGTTTTTTTACCTTCCAAGTGAGGAGCATTCTTGGGTCATCATAGTGACTTGAAGAATTTAAATTAATACATGTGATTCTCTTCCCAGTAAGAAAATAACACTGCATTTTCTCATGAATCTACAAATCACTGGAAGACATTTAATCAAATTGCTTTTGTTTCTTCATGATGTATGTGTAGCATTTGGAAAGATGTTTGGCATCATGAAAGCTTAGATGTCTCAAAAAGAACAGAAAAGTCTGTGTGGGGTAGTGAAGTTCTCTGTGTCTCCACTCACCACCTTTCCCCAGCAATCTTCCCTCAGGCTCTTCAGCATTTCCCTTTGAGGACAGTGTCCTGAAATGCTTAATTGAATATTCTTTGCTGGATTCTGTATTACAAAGCCATATACCTTGTGTCTCTTACAAGGTGCACCATTTGAAAATAAGATACTTTAATATTTGTGGGCTGGTATAATATCATCTTTGTTTTCAGGATATATTTAAAAAGTGTGGCAGAGTACACTTTTTTTTACCACTCAAATCATTCTGGGTGAGATCTGATTGAGGCTATACTGTGTCTACCCCTTATAGGAACCCACCATGCTGTTGAACATTATTCTGGTGGCTGCTATAGGGCTGAAATGTTGCTCTAGACTGTCTATGAAGGATATCACTCTGGAAGTCACAGGGTATACGATGTGTGCTATTACTCTCCTATACATTCCTAGACTTTTTGTGTCTGAATGAACTACCGTCTTCTTTCTATATTGTGTAGAGTTGAGACTCCAGGAATTGTCTTTTTGAGTCCAGGTCCAACTTGGATTTTATGGAGTTTGAAGCTTAGAGCACCCCAACTTTTATGGTTACTCAAAGAACAAACTTTCTGACCCTGACGATGCACCTAGAAATGATGAAGTCTAGTTATAGCAGGCCAGTGGAATCTGGAACAGCTATTACTTATTTATCCACTACTTTCACCAAATCTTGTCTTTGTAAGTAGAACTATAACTCAACACCTGAGTACATTTTATGGAATATTTTAAGATTATTATGAATATTCTGGGGCCATTCAGAGATAGCATCTTATTCCCGAGTTAAAATTACTGGACTCTCCAACCTGAATGACTCTTAAAGATAAGTGTTTCTTCAAATGATACGACTACATGAACTTCATGTCATCTTTAAGACATATATACATACACACACATTGTATACATGCTAATACTTACACATGTGTATATAATGTAAAGCTAAAAATTTCAAATAGCTACATCTAGGTGAGTAGTTGTGAATTGTTGTTGTTATGTGCCGTCAAGTCAGACCCGACTCAGAGCGACCCCTCCTTGGGTTTCCAAGACAGTATCACTACAGAAGTAGATTGCCTAACCTTCCTTCTGAGGAGTGGCTGGTGGGTTTGAACCTCCAGCCTTCTGGTTAGCACAAGTGCCTAGGCACTACACTACCACAGCTCTTAGTTGTGAATTAAGTGGGTACAAATCTATTACTCCTGTGGTAAATCACTGAGGTATTCTTAAGCAGTGAATAGTTTTTCACATAATTTTATTATGTCTTTTAAAGATAGCATTAGTATTAATTAAATAGATCCACAGGTAGAAAGTATTTTGTGGGAGAATTTTTGACATTTTTGTTTATTAAACTTGGCAGACATTAAGTTAGTATTTTCATTTTGAATAAACCACCTCAGTATGCACCAAAACTTAAAATACAATCTAATATAAAACACTTTGGTATGCCTGATTCTTATAACTTAACATTACCCCAAATATGACAACATTGCATAAAGTTAATTCTTAAATACAAGTTTGACTGTGTACCTTGACTGTGCTCTGTACTTGCTTTCAGTTCCTTTAGGCTTGCATTGCTGCCTGCCTCCGCCATCACCTGCACCAGTTTAGTAATAACACTTGGTGTCTGTGTAGCACCATTTGTAATAGTTCAAAGTAATGGACAGATACAGACTCACTTACACCCCCCATGTCTCTGTGAGAAAGAAGCAGAACTCTGATGGTCTGCATTCTGTGGAAGGTGAAGAAACTAAGTCAAGCTTCAATTGCCCACCAAATCCAGGTCTATTAGATGGTTCCCACTTCACTGCCTTTGAACAGCCAGGTATTAAACATGGAACCTCACTTCTGTATGTTTATTTTTTGGGGTAGCAGAGATACCAGAACTTAAGCTCCTTCTGCTGACTCCTAACCACATATAACGTGAGCCAGGCTGAGGGTCGCCCAAACAGGAAGCTGTGTAATGAGTGTGTCGTTACTCACATGGCATTGTCTGACTGGTGACAGGGTTGCTTGTCATCTTTTCTCTACTGACTTTGTCTACTGAGAGTATGGAAGAAACACACGTTCTGTAACATCCAGAAATCAATATATAACAAAAGCCACAAACCCCTCCATTCTTAGCAAGTTAAAATAACTAATGTAAAAATAGTTTAAATTACTTTGAAACTTTAATTACAGATATTTTTTTTCCATTCAATATTTCTGAAATAAAAGTTCTGATCCTTTCCTTTTTTGCATAAAAGCTGTAAAGGCTAAACATTGTGTCTTTTCATATTTACATATCCACACCCAAGTCTCTTCTTTATTAAAAGGTGTTTTGATCACAGTCCCAAACTAATTCTGCACTGGATCCTAGATTGTAAAACTCAAGAGAACAAAACAGTTTCAAAGGAAGACAGGAAGCAACCCTAGTAAAAAGGCAGTAAAAGTTATAGTTTGATCGTGTTTCTTCTAAGTTCAACTCAGAAATATAATGATGATTAAGAGGAAAAAATAAAAGGACCTAGCTCTCACCCCTGCACCCCTACCAACCACACTAGCCAGAAACTCTCTGCAGTTTTAAAGTGCAATTACTATTGTGGAGTCACTCAGGCCATAGATCAGACTGGATAGAGTTCAAAGCAGAAACTTCAAACAAGCATTGCTCATGACTCCAGGGCTGGGAAGGAGGCAGGGAAGGAAGAAAAAGAACGGCAGTTCTCAGGCATTTAAGTGCATTGAGAGAATACATGTCCTTTGTTTTGGTAAAAAGAAATGCGTAAATTGTGAGGAATCCTGGTTTGGAAAAATACAACTTTCTAGAAAGTTCTATCTGAGGGCGTTCCAATGTGGCATAGTCCAAAGGCAGGCGATCACAGTAAGGAAGGTGGGGAAGTTATTGCTCTGTGGGGCCCCACTCCCATATTGGTGGCCTCTGTGCTCTTCAGTCAAGTCCTCAGCTCTGGGTGCAGAGGAAGCACACTGAACCAAGGGCATCTGGTAAGATGTGGCTCTCTTCTCTGGCCTGTCAGGGCTAGATCCGTCACTGGGCCTCTGGCCATTGAATAAGAGGTACCTTCCCCGAGCATCCTGCTCCATCTTGAAGATCTCATACTCTGTGTGAGGCAGCTTGATGCCCAGGGCCACGCAACCATTGGTATGTGTCACATCCTGCTGGACGCCCACTTGCCAGGAACCCTCAGCCCCACACTCATTCCCGCTGAAGACATTAAGAAGTGAGGCCGTGGCTGCATCCATGGGGGTGACCTTCATGTGGTTCACTGGAGGGAGAAAGGAGAGCATCACTGATTCCTGAATGCATGATGACAAAACAGCCTGCTGAGCAGATGCTGGTAACACCAAACCTAGATAAGACTTCTTCTTTAACACCACCATGCACACTAAGCCACCTGAATGTAATGCTCTTAAGAGCATACTGATGTGGAAAGAATCCACTGTGTTTGTCTGAATGGCAGTCACACCAAATACAGCAGTAGTGACCAGAAAAAAATCCATCTGTGTATAAACGCTGAGCCCAGACTACAGTCGATAGACCATGTCTGTTCACATGAAATAAAATCAGAGCCAAGTATTCCCAAGTAGTTGTATTTGGCAGCTCCAACTTTTTGGGATTGATAGAACAGTCAATGAAAGCTGGAATTTTATTTTTATGAAAGAAGATTTTGCAGTCTTTAAAAGTTTTGCTGTCAAACGCCTATACTAGTTAGCATTCTTGCAAATTAATACAGTCCCATAAATCTGGTATCTAAAATAAATTAGGCTGTAAGCAAGAAAAGTATAAATAAACATACTAAATAGAAATTCCAGCAACCTGTAGAGTATTGCTTCTGAAGATCTTTCCAAGTTACTAAACTTAATGATTAACACAAGACACATACAGAATATATCTTATTAGTGTGGGATCAGGTAAAGACTTTTCTGGTCCTCTTGGCTGAGACTATCAAAGATCCAGTCTTCCAAGAGGAAGCCTTCCTTTTTTACAGGTGGCTAAGATGCACTAGGACTTACCAACTTACGAGAAATATTTCATATTAAACTGACTGGGGCAGGGCTGAGATCATTTTATGAAGATGCCTGTTTTTTTTTATTATTATTATTCTAGAAAGAGACCACTAGACTCTCCTATGGAGTTGCTGGGTTAAGCACTTTACTACTAACCAAAAGGCTGAAGGTTTGAACCCATCCAGAGGTGCCTTAGAAGAAAGGCCTGACGATGTTTTTGCAAGGTTTGAAAACTCTACGGAGCAGTTTTATTCTACATACATGAGTCAAATTGACTTGATGGCAAATGGTCAAACCTCCATTGTTGATAACAGCCTGGCTCATCTCATTCTTACCTACAACACTTAGATGAAGAGTTCTTAGCATAAACCTTCCCAGTGCAGTAGCTACCACATGGACATGAAAACTTCTCAAGTGCTCACTATTCAAGAAAGCACTCTAAAATGCAAGCAAGTGTGGTGTTATCACAGGGATAACTGAATATTTCTTAAGTTGTGTGTAAGAAAGGAGGTATGTAGACTGCATTTTATTAGTAGTAATTTAACACATTACCAGCGCTCCTGGGCAGCTGGGACCTGTACTTGAGGTGGTTTACCCACCCTAGATCTGGGCTAGAGGTGTTCAGAGCATGTTTGTGAATAACCAACTTTGGGAGGAAAGAGGCTCTCCTCTCAGGCTTGGCCTCTACACAAATGTCACAAACTGCTCAGGATCGCTCATCCCTGAGGCTGTTATACATGGGATTTAAGATGGACTCACCTTTGAACACAAACTCGGTGCCTCCCATGACATGGGCAGAGTGCATGCCCCGGCTGTAGCGGCCCCTGGCGTAGATGGTGAAGGTCGGGTGCTTGCAGATAGGGTCAGAGTAGTGGTAGTAGTGGCCTTCCCAGGTGTTGTTGTTGTCATGAAAGATGAAGTGGCGGGTGAGGAAGAGAACCTCAGGGCGTACCTCGCAGCGCTGGCTTACCCACTCCCCATGCAGGCCAATGGTTAGGTCAGCCTTTGGAGGCAGGATTGGGGGATGATGTTCATCCGAGCGGTAGATGATGCGACAGGCGATACAGGCATGGTCATGATTCTGAAGCCAAGAAAGAAATACACTCAGAGACCTCTACCTTCACTGGACAGCAGTGTCACATGCTTCCTTATGAGTGGGGCTTGCCTTGGCTGACCATACGGAAGACCACTAATAATGGGAGGACCCAAGAAGCAATAAGAGAGAAGTTTGGGTGCATAGAGAGGAAAGTGTGTATGTGCGTGTATGCATGCATGTATGTATTCACAAGCACACGTGTGTTTTGCTAATGTTAGCATGTCTAGATATTTCAGGGAATCTCTGGGTGGTGTAAATGGTTAATGCACTCATCTGCTAACCAAAAGGATGGAAGTTTGAGTCTACTCTAAGGTACCTCTTAAGAAATGCCTGGTGATCTACTTCCAAAACTTAGCCATTGAAACTCTATGGAGTATACTTTTATTCTAACATATGGGGGGTTGCTATGAATGGGAATCATCTCGATGGCAACTGGTTACATGTTCCAGCTGTAAAATGGACTCTATTTGGAATCCTATCAAGCTCTCAGGATACACAATGAAGTTCCAAAACCCAGGACAGCACTTTGATTCCTGTGAGTGAGAGACATTTTCCAGTGAAGGCAGGAAGCCTGTTCAGAGGCAGGATCAGGAAGGCCTGAGAGAAGGCAGCCCATGGCCTCTGAAGAGGAGACATGCACTCTTCTACCCACTCATGTCTGTTAGCTGCTAGCTTGAAGGTTTATGGGCTCTTAATTTGCTTCCTGCTTTTATAGCTTTGAGCATTTAATTAGTGCAAGATAGCTACAGATCCATCTTTCAGGAGATCCACTCTGGCTAAGTCTATTTAATAGCACTCACATGGGCCCATGGACAAGCTGTCTAGGACTTTGGCTTAGAAAAAGCTTCATATTAGTTCATGCCATGCATATATGTACAAGCAAAGATGTCCAGTGATCTTAGTTTAGTATTGACCTGGAAGGCTTCAGACCCTTTGCTGTCTACTTGATTCTGATGCTCAACAAACTCATATGGGTCAGAGGAGAACTATACTTAGTAGGGTTTTCAATTGTTTTGTCTTTCTTCTGTGCCACTCCTGGATGGATCTGAACTGCCAACCTTTGGTTAGTAAAAAACAAAAACTCACTGCTGTCAAGTCGGATCCGACTCATAGCGACCCCTCCTTGTGTTTCCAAGGCGGTATCACTACGGAAGTAGATTGCCCAACCTTCTTTCTGAGGAGTGGCTGGTGGGTTTGAACTACCGGCCTTCGGGTTAGCAGTCAAATTCTTTAGGCACTACACCACCAGAACTCCTTTTTGGTTTGTAGCCAAATGTAAACTATTTGTACTTCCCAGGGACTGACCCAAAACTCTAGGCCTGGAAGCAGGACACCTGGGTTGCTGGATGCCATTATCTAGCTGTTTGACTAAAGTCACATAATAGCTCTGAGTCAGGAGTGGAGACAATCTTACTGCTATTCTCCCTATGGCACAGACTGTCATAAAGCCAACTAGGCTAACAAAATACTCGACCACACTAAAAATACAATGCAAATGTGATGAAAGTTAAGCAGGGAGGGGGCTATAATCCAGAGTTTGAAGGGCACAGCTCAGCTGCCATCAAGATGAGCAGTTGCCCTGGGCCCAACTGTCCATGCCGGAGAGCTCCTGTGGACATGACTATTAGGGCACTCACTTTTCTGGGCAGCAGGCACATGTTTTCTAGTATTTGTTTTCTAACTCACCAGGGACTTTTAGTTTTCAGTACTCACTTGATTTGATCTTGGTGTAGTTGCGGTTTGATTTTAGATCTTGGCTTCCTCAAGAGGGCAAAGGTAGGAGGAGTGGATTTCTAGCTGCCATCTTTTTATAGTCTCAGAATTTAGAAGCAGACAATAAGCTTACTTTGCTACTTTCATAAAATAAGCTTAGAGTTGCAATAGATGAAAGTGAATGTTTCCTATGTGCACATCATTTGTGGCTTGTAAATAATGAGATTGAATGGGATACAGCAGAATGACAGTGAAATCCCTTGCTGTAGGCCGGGTCTGGTTTGTATTCACAGCCTACTGTTTTCCTACATAAAGATCTCTGGTGGTGCTGTGGTAAGGCATTTGGCTGCTAACCAAAGGTTGATAGTTTGAATCCACCAGGTGCCCCAGGGAAGAAAGACTGCTTCCATAAAGATTTACAGCCTTGGAAACCCAATAGGGGCTGCCACTGAATCAACTCAATGGCAGTGAGTTTTGTAGGATTGCCTGTGTGGAGTTCAGGCAGCACAGGAGACCCTGTCTCACAGCCTGTGTTTGGGGTGTACTGCTATCTATAAGTTACAATGAGGGAAAAACACCAGTACCAAGTCCATTAGGGCTGTCCTTAATTGTAGCACAGAAATAGATGGCTCTGGCCAGGTCTTGGGCCAGGCCCACCCTTTCAATGGCAACTATTATCACAGATCTGGTCCTTAACAGTAGTCACTTTGGGCAAGTTACTGAATCTCTCAGGTTTGACTTCCTCATTTATAAACTGGGGCTTACTCAAGGCAGATTCAGGTGGTTTCTAACCCAGGGAGCCTAGAACCATTACAGGAAGGGAGTTTTTAGGGGTGACTGAACAGGGAGTGGGGATGTATATGTGCACAGCTCTGGGTATGAGGATGAAATGAATGGCATGCTTAACACATATCCACTACTATCTTTCCACTGCATGTTAAGGTAAATAAGATACAAGTTTAGTTAAGCATGTCACAGGATTTAGCAGTTTTTCCATTATTCATCTTAGTCTGAGATTTTCAAAATATTTACCATGCAAAGGGGTTGATATTGAAAATAGAGCATGGAAAATTTATATGCTGCAGAGAATGTGCCTAGCACACAGTGATGATGCTGGCCACTGTCATCAGAAACCAGCTCATTATCAGAACCACTTCTGTCCTCACCCTACCCAGCCACATACACTTATTTCACATAGCAAGATATCAAAGATATGGTGAAACCCATGTGCAACTGTTCACTACAGATTAGTAAGCAAGCACAAGTAAGCCTGTCCTTACCTTGCTTATTAGGTAATCCACCTGAGTGAGAGAAGCACTGGTACCAGAGTATTTCCAAATTACCCATGAAGGAGTTACATGGTCCTCTCATTAAGAAATCCGTAACTGCTCAGCCTGCTCTGAAGGATATGGTGTATATTAATTATCCCACCTGCTAAAACCAAAATGAAACTCACTGCCACTGAGTCAATTCCAACTCATAGTGACCCTCATTTCATTTCCAAAGCTGTAAATATTTATGTATGTAGACTGCCTTATCTTCCTCCTGCAGAGCAGCTGGTGGGTTAGAACCACCAACCCTCTGGTTAGCAGCCAAATGACATACCACTACACCACCAGAGCGCCTGCTCTACCTGCTAAGTAGACCCTAAATTGCTCAAGTGATTTTGTTGTTGTTGTTGTTGTTATGTGCCATTGAGTCAGACCTGACTCATAATGACCCCTCCTTGGGTTTCTGAGGTGGTATCACTACAGAAGTAGGTTGCCCAACCTTCCTTCCAAGGAGTGGCTGGTGGGTTTGAACCACCAGCCTTCTGGTTAGCAGTCAAGTGCCTTAGGAACTACACTACCAGAGCTCCTGCCCAAGTGATTGGCTCTGCTGAATTACATGCCACCCCTAACTTCCACTGCCCTTTGTCCCCTTCCCCACACCTTAGTTTGCTATCTGTAATTCGGGAATTAAAAAAAATCAATTGTGACTATTTAATAAGTCTCCCTCCCTGAGATTTGTTTCCTTAAATATCAGTAGCAATTCCAGAATTTCAAAGGTTTCTTTCACAGAAGTCTTCTTAGACTGGGGGGCAAAGTGGGGAAGTGTATTAATTTCTAAGGGCTGCTGTAACAAAATGCCATTTAACACCAAAAAACCAAACTTACTACCATTGAGTCATTTCTAACTCATAGCAACCCCTCCTTGGGTTTCCGAGGTGGTATCTCTACGGAAGTTGATTGCCTAATCGTCCTCCCAAGGAGAGGCTGGTGGGTTTGAACTGCCAGCCTTCTGGTTAGCAGTCAAGTGCGTTAGGCTTATTAGAAGAGAAATTCATTGTCTTTAGAAACCAGAAGTCCAAATTAACAATGGTGGCCATGCCATGCTCCCTCTGAAGACTCTAGGGGATGATCCTTCCTTATCTCTTCCAGCTTCTGGTAGCTCCAGGTGTATTCCCTGTCTTGGAGAAACATCTTCACTGTCTCCTTCCTCTGGCTGTCTCTGTTTATCCTCTTCTTATAAGGCAAGATGCAGATTAGGACCCACCTAACTCCAGTATGGCCTCATGTTAACTGATAAAATCTTCAAAGACCCTATTTCCAAGCAAATTCACTTTCAGAGATACCAGAGGTTAGGACTTCAATGTATATTTTGGAGACACATACAATTCAACTCATAAGAGTGCATAAGGGATCTTTGTTCTTGTGAGACATGCTGCTAGGATAATATCAAGGATCAATTGCTCTTTGGCTCAGACAAGAAAAAGTTTAGGAGTAAGAAAGTGACTGGGACCAAGCAGATTCACAGGAAGGCTGGCCTTTCATCATTTAGGCCTATGAGAATTTAGTGTGGGAGGGAGGTAGTGGGAAAAACCTGGCTCTTAAGTTATTGGCCTTGCCAAATTTCTAAACTATTTTTTTAAAAACAACTCTTTAACTACCATTAAGAAATCAAAGGTATCATAATCAAGGGTAGATTGTTGGGCCTTTTGGGAATACTGTCAACAATATTGTTTAGCCTGGGTTAAATAATGGGGATACCACCATTATACCACTCTGACAAAAATATACCACAAATGGGATGGCCTTAACAAACAGGAGTTTACTCTTACAATTTGGAGGCTTTAAGTCCACGTTCAAAGTGCCAAGCTCTAGGGGCTGGGTGAAAGCTCCTCAACCTTGGGGTCCAGCTCTGCCTCCTGCTCCCAGCCCACTGGAGCTAGAGGCGTTTCTTCACCCAGATAGCTGCTGGCTGCTGGGGCTGAGAAGCCCCAAGGTTGACAAGTAAAAGGTCCCAATGTTACCAAACTACATGGCAGGCCATTAACTTAAGTCCATTTTAAGTACCAAGGTTGGCAGAGCATAGCAGGCTGCTGAGCAACAACATGGCTACACGCAGGGCCCCAGTGTGCCATAGGCTAGATAGAGACCATTCCCAAGGCTTCTCCTTATATACAGGAAGCAGACCACATCCCAAAGGCAGCTACTCAGCTGCTTGTGGTAGATCCCACCAAAGAGTTGATTGCCAGTCTCATCATGGGGAATAACTACCACCAGCTGCCCAGCCACTCAACAAGGCCCAGCCAAGTTGACACACAAACATAACTACCACACCACCTCTGTTTCATAGACAGATTTTAAAAACAATAATCTGTCCTTCTACTTTTCACAGTTCTTGCCTTGAATAAGAACCAAAGAACTAAAGGAACAATTGCAGAGAATCAGGAATTAAAATCTAGAAGCTATACTGGCTCTAAAATTTCTCTTTTCTAAAATGTTTTTTCTAATAAGTGTCCTCTTAAGATTTATAAATGGAGAGAGAATTACGTATGGCATTGGTAAACATGCAGAATGATTTGCATCAAGGAAATACCATTTGCTTTAGAAAACTGCTGTTTTTGGGATCCATGTTCTGACACATAATCCTCACTTAGGAAGGTATCTTTCCCCTGGCTTACTGATCTGGCCTCAATACCACTCCCTTTTCTTGAGTCTTAGAATGGCCTATTTAATGTCAGACTGACTGATATGACAGATTGAATCACTGAAAGCTATAATTTGATATTTAAAAAGATGACTAAAGTAAGCTATCACCCATCATATGTGATGAGGGCTGACCTACTTTATGGGAGAGACCTCTTGGGTCCTTTTAGGTCTTAAATCCTAGAGGCTATGAACTCTGGCTCACTTTGGTTATCTAAAGGGATAACGATTCCACTTTCAGAAAGAAGTGGGGTGAATAGTTGCATCCATACGTGCTATGTGTGTCTCTTTTACTGTAGCTTCAGGTTAGCCACCACCAGCTTCTGGTAGGCTGTCTACCCTGCAATCCAGCATCTGGTAAGAAGGCAGGGTGGTGATGCCCTGTCTCCATGGTCAGGTACTGACTCTACTTGCTGTTCACCTGCTGGCCAAATAATAAGTATTTGCTGGAAGGATGCAGGAGGACTTATAGAGCATCATGGAACACTACACAGTGACCTGCAGTCCGCTATGACCATCCATAAAAGAGCTTGGACCCAAGAGGATGGTGGCAAAAGGCAAAAATTGTGGATGCTGATTCCCCAGGCTTTGTATTTGGTTACTGAACATTTAGTGGGGAAGGAATAGTCAACTGAAAACTCTTCTTCACCTAGTGTTAAGAAGGACCAAGTGGGTCCTCAGGAGTAACATTATGCTTCCAGAAATGGGTTCCCTAAGAAACTTAACCAGTTGCTGTCGAATCAATTCAGATTCATGGCAACCCTGTGTGCGTGAGGAAACTATGCTCCACAGGGTTTTTAATGGCTATTTTTTTCATAATTAGATTGCTAGGCCTTTCTTCTAAGACATCTCTGAATGAAATCAAACCACCAACCTTTTGGTTAGCAGCTGAGAACATTAACCATTTGCACTACCCAGGGTTTAAAGGACTATCAGTAATCACAACAAAAAGATAACGCTGTGTCCTGTTATATATGCTATGTATAGACTCTACAGATAGATAAAAAGGACGATGTGCAACTGTTTATCCAGTAGAAATGATTTTAAGAATGATTTCAGAAGAAAAAATTATTTTTTACTTGTTTCATTGATACCTATTAATTTTAATTAATTGAAATAGTTGAATTAGGTTAGTTTTAATAATTAAATCACATTTTCTGTGGATGTCATGGTCCGACCCATTTCTCCTTCTCTTCTCTCCCCACACAGTGCTTAGCTAAATACTCCCACATATTAGTTCCTTAATAAATGCTTGTTGAGTGCTTGCCTTCCTATTCATTCAAGCGTTCCCTCTGTTCTCTTGGCTTTCTTGCCTTTTAAGGGATGAAATGTTTACCACTTTCATTGTCCCTGACAAAAAGTATTTCCTGGTCTGTGAACAACTTAAATACCACAACCTTGCATGCTTGTTTATCTCTGCAGTCAAGAGAGATAATTAACTGTTTCAGCAATAAAAGTGTATGACAGCAGCTGTGTAGGAGAGTAGTTCTATGACCCTTCATACCTTGCCCCAAATAAAATGTTCACAAAAGCAACCCTTTCAGAATCAAGATCCCATCATGTGATCCCAGCAGCCAGCTCGATTTTTTTTATGTAATGTACAACATCCATTCCCATATATAAATACCTAACTTGAATCATCCAAATACCAGGAAATTTCATAATTGCTTTATACTTTTCACTTTCTCTAAAATGATTCTGCAAGATAGGCTACCTCTAAAACATGCCAGCTCAATCTAGAGTTTTCTACAGAATGCATAGAGAAAGCTCAAGTACTGTCTTCTTAGAGTACTCAAAGGACTCTAAAAAGATCTGGTACCCTCCCCCCCCCCCCCCGCCAGGCATCTCCACTGCTGTGTGTATACTTGGATAAAATATTTAAGATACAGCACTTGAGGAAAGCTGTCTGGTTTTCAGACAACCCCTTTGATTTACTACCCTGTGGCTAAAGCAGTGCAGGATTTTGGAGAAAGACCAACTTTATTTACTTAAAAGTCTGATCCTGAGGCTTTGGCATTTCTAACTAACCCAGCAATCATTTGCTTTTAATTATCATCTGATTCTACCATTGAAAGAATGAACCTAGTTAACCCTTCACTTGCAGAACCCTTCAATAGTTCCAAGTTCCAACAGTGATGGCTGGCTGCTGATTTTAAGTTGAATTCAGACAAGGCCATCCCCCGACCCCCAGTTTTATTTTAGGCTCTCTTGTTGTTTTAATAAAGAGTTGCCAATTCCATAATGAAAGACTTCTCCCAGTACACCTGATTTTCTTCAACCATCTCAGACTTGTCAAATTCCTCTGAACCTCAAGCAAAGCGGCATAAAGCTTAAAAAACGGGTTGATTTAATGTTTCTATTTAAACATGGTGTCCATTTCCAGAGGGGCCTGAGACTAGTGGTTTCAAACTCAATTTAGCATTTAAACTAATTTTCAGCCAGGTCTCTATGGACCAGAAATTAGGTAAGGCAAGAGTTCAAAGAAGAAGGGCTATAACCTCTCACAGACATGCTTGTGAGGTCTTCAGAAATGCTCCCACCAGCGCTTCTTCCTGTTCTCAACCCCAACAGCTGCCACCAGGTCAAAAAACCTACTGCCACAGTCTGCAGTAGGCAGAGAAAACAGTGGTTTTTCATTTTGCTATGCCTGGAAAGACACCAATGTCTAAGTCTATTTATTCATATTCATAGCTGTCCTGGGGAAGGGATCTAAAAACATCCTGATGATTTTGCAGTGAACTGCAAGCCAAGAGGTACAACACAAAGAGCAACACAAGAAGAATGGTCCCTTTTAGCTCACAGAGCTGTGAGGATGAGCAGGCTGCAGCTCCTTAGAGCCAGCCTTTCATGAGCCTGCCCCTTAGCCCTCCAGGCTGGTCTATAGGAAGTCAAAGTTGTCTGAGAGCAAGCCGGGGACTCTGGAGGCCAGGTCCTCCCCAAGCTCTGCCACCATATTGATCTGTGACTCCTCATATTCCTCTAAGCCTCTGAGTTCCAGCTTCCTCCCTCTCCCAATTTTCATTTTGTGTGGTAATTGTGCTTAGGAAAAGATCATGGTACAAATTTCAAAAGGTACAAAAACGTATGTAGTGAGAAGCATCTGTCTGATGTCTGACATCTTCCAGCTATGTAGCTACCTTCCTCATAAACAACCAACCAAAAAAAAAGAAAAACAAACTCCCTGCTATAATGTTGGATCCTCATAGTGACCCCTCCTTGGGTTTCCAAGGTGGTATCACTATGGAAGTAGATTGCCCAACCTTCCTTCTGAGGAGTGACTGGTGCATTTGAACCTCATGTTGTTGTTTGCCATCGAATGGGACCTGACTCATAGGGACCCCTCCTTGGGTTTCTGAGGCGGTATCACTACAGAAGTAGATTGCCCAATCTTCCTTCCGAGGAGTGGCTGGTGGGTCTGAACCGCCAGCCTTCTGGTTAGCAGCCATGTATCTTAGGCACTATGCTACCAGAGCTCCCTTGAACCTCATAGGTGACCATTATAAAGTTTCCTATGTGTACTTTTGGAAACACTATTCCTTTGAAAGCATATCTTTTTATTTTATTATTATTTTTACATAAATGGTATCATACTATTTATGTCATTCAGTACCCTTCTTCTTTGTTTTTAAAATTAGTATATCCTAACTCGTCGGCATATGACAACAACAACAACAACAAGAAGCTCTGGTAGCACAGTGCTGAAGGCATCTGACTGCTAACCAGAAGTTTGGTGTTTCAAACCCACCAGCCACTCCACAGAAGCAAGACTGGACAATCTACTTCCCTAAAGATTTACTGCCTCAGAAACCCCTTGCAGGCCGCTATGAGTTGGAATTGACTCGACGGGAGTGGATTTGGTTTTTTGGTTTAATATATCCTAGATACTACCTAAGGTCCTTTCTACCACTAATATTTCTGGAATCAGGGAACAAGGCCTAGGGTTTAAAACATCTACTACTTAAAAATCTAGGTAAATGTTCCCACACTGCCTTAGCAGAGCAGGGAGAAGGAAATGGGAAGACATGCTTTATAGCTGGGCATCACAAAGCATTTTGATGTTCCCCGGCCTCTAAGAGATACAGGTCCAGAAACTTACTTACTACCACTGGGGGAGAAGGCAGTTTGGGCCAGGATTCCTTTGAAGACATTATTACACACAATAAAAGAATAATCAATTCTTTTATTTTTACCACTTTATAACAGAAAAATCACACTCACCACTGTCAAATCAATTTTGATTCATAGCGACCCTTCCTTGGGTTTCCAAGGCAGTATCACTATGGAAGTAGATTGCCCCAACATCCTTCCAAGGAGTGGCTGCTGAGTTTGAACCAGCAGCCTTCTGGTTAGTAGTCAAATGCTTAGGCACTACACCACCAGAGCTCTCTACCATTTTATGGGGGTACTGTTTTTCATGATGTCAGATAGCACTACCAACACACATAGCCAATGACACCAGGAAGACTAGATTCCAGGATTGGCTACCAGTTCCAGAGTCCATATTCTTGTCAGTTTATCCAGACTGTATTTTTTTAAAAAAACAAGTAACTTTTCAACTTCTTGGCTTAAAAGAATTCTAAAAGGTCAGCCCTACAAATGCCAACCTTAATTCCCATGCCAATGTTTAGTAATTCTCACTTTTCTCAAGTTCAAGACATTATCCCTCCAGTAGCTGTAAGTGTGTGTTGCTCTGCCAACAGACAGCCCTGTTCACTGGGTGGACACTGAACAGAATAAGTAACTCCTATTAAGACCTGGGAAGTGAGTGAGAGAATCCTCTGGAGCTAGAAGTCTAAGAATTGTTTGTTTTTATTTTGTAGACCACCATTGGAGGAGCCACACCTCTTTAAGTACAAATAGTGAATGGAAGGAGAAGAGGTAAGAAAAGTGGGTGTGGTAAACACCCCTTTTTAAAATCAGTGCTAAAAGGAGTTAGAAATCAAGAGCCTAAGTTGGTGCTTGCAGGTGAGGAAACCAAACTTAAATGCACTCAAATGAGTATCCCAAGGTCAAATAACGAGCAGAAGAGCCTGTTGTCCTGACTGAAGCCCAGGGCAGTCCCATTAACACTCCTTGTCTCCACCTGCAGTAGTTCAGCCCCATGAATTTAGATCCTGGACTCTCTTCTCTCTGCTTTTTGAAGGTGAGTAGGAGATGAAGAAGACTCTGCTTCTTGTTGTTGTTATGTGCCGTCAAGTCGGACCCGACTCATAGCGACCCCTCCTTGGGTTTCCAAGGCAGTGTCACTATGAAAGTAGATTACCCCGTCTTCCTTCCGAGGGGTGGCTGGTGGGTTTGAACCACCAGCTTCTGGTTAGCAGTCAAGTGCCTTAGGCACTATGCTACCAGAGCTTCCCTGCTTGTTTACTAGATCTTAATAAAGGTTCAAGGATGGATAAAGGCTGATGTTCTTGACTAAATCAAGTTTCTAGATTATCTGTGCATCATTTTCATTCATGGCTTCCTTACCTCTCATTACCAGAGATGTGTGAGTTAACTTGACTCTACTCGGGAAATCCAACATAGGTATTAAAATCCCCTTTCCACTCCTGCTATCTCAAACCAGAGATTTCAAGAGAAGTGCTACTTAGCTGCTATGTTCAGTGCTAACTCTGGATACTACTACCCATTGCAAAGGCCCAAGAATGAAACTGGAAGCCCATTATTCACACCAGTTTTCACAAAAAGATCTACTGGAGCCTGGCCCAGATACTACCACCCTTGCTGAAGTCTTGCTCTACTGAGCAGATTCTCCTTTCTCTGTCTTTCCTGGAGAATTAGCATCCTGAAGAGGGTAGAGTTTTCTAAGACAGCTTCTGGGATACCCGATAACAGCAAGTATTGAGAGAAACAAGAGAGGTGGACCCCTTCCTGGCCCTAACAAACTTTCCTCTTCAGCTGGTTTGCAACTCATAAGGCAGAAAATAATGGGCCTGGCTCTTATGTCAGGAACAAACCCTGTGGCATTCAGAGCCTACTGGCAAGCTGCCCATACAGGCAGAGGTACAGGCATCTTTGGTCCAAGGGCACTGGCTCATGGCCAGACTTCCTTCCATTACACACTTGAGCATCCCTGACAAGATAGACCCAGGGAAGCAGTCTATGCCAAGAAGGCTTTCTCAGCAGATTTTTCAAAAATATAATAAAAGACACTTTCATTGCATGAGTTCACAGTAACAGATAAAAAGACATAACACTGAGTGGTCTCTGGCAGGGGAAGTACTCTGTGATATTGCAACCAGTTATGAATCAGCTCAGAGGATGAATAAGTAAAAAAAATATTTAAAAAATGAATAAACTGCCAAACAAAAGTCAAACTGGCTTTTATAATTAGAGAACTACTGATCCAGAAGATTCCACAAAAGCCCATGTGAATGGCTGGAGGCTGCTCTGGAAAGGTCAGCAAGACCACCTGTAGCAGCCCTGGGCAGCTCTCCAGGACGACTACAAGAAGTAAACTGCCTTCCTGCCTCAAACTCCATAAACTTCTGTGATGGAAATGATTGAGTTACATATCTGACTTGTATTCTGAGCTCATGGGAAGGAAATGCTTTGTGAATTCTAAATTATTAGACTATCATTTAAGAATAGAGCTTTATAAGGTTTTATTTGTTTCCTGACCTCCTTAATCCTCCCTTCTGATCAACAGTGACTTTACATTTCACTCAGTAAAATTGAAAGAATGCAGGATTTGGAACAAAAGAGTTTGGGTTCAAGTTCCAGCACTGAAACTCATTAACTGTGTGATACTGGGCAGGTCACTTAACCCCTTGAACCTTCACTTCCTCTTCTGTGTAAGAAGCAGTAATAATGTCTACCTCCCAAGTCACTGAGAAGTACTGTATGTGAAAATCTTTACAAAGCTCAAAGCTCTATGCAGGCTGCACTGCTATCTCCTCTGCTATCTTTCTCCACTTTCATCAGGGCTGGTTTCATAGCTTAGTCAGTGTCTCTTCCAAGTGTGGTTACATTACTTCCTACTGTCCTTCACTCCTTCTTCTTAGAATCACAGAAGAGACTCCTGAACTGCCAGAGTGGAAAGGAGCCTCAAACATTTTCTTGCACAATCATGCTAGCCATTATCATATCACCAACACTACCGCCATCACCCATTCAAATGGAACAATGGAGGCCCAAGACCACAGGGTCAGCTGGTGGCACACTCAAGGCCTCTGACCCAGTGATGCATCTCTCACCCTACAGCCTCCTACCTCCCAGAAGGCCCTAACTCAGTCTATTCTCTGTTACTTAATAGCTACACTTTCTTGGGTCCCCTTGTCCAGACATGCCTTCACAATGGGCCACTCATCTTCCACAGTGCAGAAGAGGGATAGGCTCTAGGGCAGGCAGCTGAAGTAGGTACCTTGGCATTTTGCAGAGGGGGCTGGTAACTTGAAGGCCGGTAGAACATCCTTTGGGAGGCATCAGTGTGGATGTCACCCAGGAAGAGCTCCTCTACCAGGTGGTCTAAGTTGTGATGCAGGTACTGCTTTTCCACTCGGATTAGCTGAAGCTCGTGCATCGCAAAATTCACAGCCCTGGTGCACTCACAGCCATTCTCCTCACGCCACAGGTCGTGCGGGACATCCTGCACCCAGGGACTACTGGCAGGGACAAACCCAGGACATGTGCGGTTCACTAGCTGGCTGAGTCTCTCAGCGATGGCCTCTGTGTGGCAAATGACCTGGACGTGGTGCAGCTGGTAGTCAGCCTCAGTGCCCCCTCGGATGATCCAGGATGCTTGGCGAAGGCGGATCTTGCCGCGGATGACAAGGGTGTAGGTGGGATTTGTGCAGCGGTTGCCACCATAATAAAACTGGTAGGCCTTGAAGGTGTTATTGTGGTAGAATCTGTAAGATCTCGTGATGAACTCAGGACCTGACCTTACTTCACACCTGAAAAAGAAAAGAGGAAGGGAAGACTTTTTAAGGCCCAAGGTAGGAGGAAGAGATTCATGACAGTGTTAAGAAATTATGGTAATAACAGCAAAATGCCTACTCTGGGCCAGGAATTGTTGTAAGTGCTTTGTTGTTGTGTTGTTGTTATGTGCCGTCGAGTTGGACCCAACTCATAGAGACCCCTCCTTGGGTTTCTGAGGCAGTATCACTACGGAAGTAGATTGCCCCATCTTCCTTCCGAGGAGTGGCCGGTGGGTTTGAACCACCAGCCTTCTGGTTAGCAGTCTGCTAATTTGTTGAATCCTCACAATTACTTAGAGGTTAGGTATTATTATCATTAATATTTTACAGATGAGGAAACAAAACGGATGCACAAAGAAGTCAGGTAATACGTCGAAGGTCACATAACTAGTAAGTATCAGAGCCAGATCCTGAATTCAGGGAGTCTGGTTCCAGGGCTGTGATCTTAACCACTCTACCCTAGAATGCCTTTCATTCATTTTACGAATAGGCCAGGAGAGCAAAACCATGTCATCTATCTGTAGTTCTGTCCGCTGTGTTCCTAACTTACACAAGATTTATTTATTTTGGTACTAGATGAAAGTGGTTTATTTGATCTCCTAAACACTCATTTTAAGACCCTGTATGGAGAAGGCAGGTACTTTATGACTGTTGCTCTGAAACTGAACCTAATCTTGTGGAGACATCACCTAGAGGCAATTGGAAATTTACCTTCTAGTCCATTCAAAAGCAGTTTTTCCTCTAGCAGAGAAATAAGAGGGCAGATCAGCCTTTCTAGTTGGATAGAGACCGGTGGAACCCCTAGATTATGGCCCTTAGTCCCCATTCAAGCCTGGAATTGAACTCACCCATATGGCTCAACTCTCAGCCAAACAATAGAAAGAGCTGTAAGGTGAACAGTAACACCAGAGAGGTATGCACTCCTTAGAACAATCAACCATTTGAGATCAAAAAGGAGGCATCTTCCCAGAGACAAAGTTCAGAAGGCTGGCAGGGAATGGTAAGAAGGACAATGGAAACAGGAAACACAGGGAGGAAGTGGGAAGAGTGCTGTTACATTGTGGGGATTGCAATCAATGTCATGAAACAAAATGTGTATGAATTAGTGAATGGAAAACTGATTTGCTTTGTAAACTTTCACCCAAATTGCAATAAAAGGCTAAAAGAAAAATAAGGGGACTATTAGTGTTCATTGTGAAAACAAAACTCACGTAACAACAGAAATAAGAGTTTCTATTATTTAAGCTGGTTGGCAATGAGAAAATGTCCTTTGCTATGGCTCTAGGTAAATAATACATTCCTAACCAGAAATACCTAGAGTGGGTAGAATATAAAATGGCTCAGTAGGTTTTGCTCAGATCAGTTTCTCACACAGTTAAAATTATAATATATTCACATACATGCAATGCAGCCTTGTGCCTGGGAAAAGATAAGAGCTTTCCTCAATATACTGGTATTTCATGTGTAACCTTTTACCAGATCCCCATCTAAGTTACATTCTGACTTTCACCTTATCAATTCTGAACTTATAATTTTGTTCATGTCTATAACCTTAATAAAGAATTCTGGTTCGACATGATTTGCTCTGTAAGATCACAATAAAAGAATAAAGCAATTAAGTAGCCTAAAATTCCAAAGGCAAATTGTACTCAAAATTGCTAACAATTATTTTCCCCTTTTTACACTAGTTACATTACCAAATTAATGAATGATGAATACTATTTGAAAATGGGTATCTTTTGTCATATAAAGATTGTCAACTGATGTTAAATAACATCATATGGATGTACAACACTCAGCCGTACTTGAAGCACTCATAATCTATGAAAATGGAGAGAAAAAAATCAAGGTCCAAAGTAGGAAGTCTCACACTGCCAGATCTCAAAACCTGCCATACAGCCACAGTAGTCAAAACTGCCTGGTATTGGTTTAATGACAGATACATAGACCAATGGAATAGAATTGAGAATCCAGAAATAGATCCATCA
>NW_006921819.1:2001915-2003931 GCF_000298275.1 Orycteropus afer afer | reverse complement strand
AACCAGATGATTGGGACCTTCTAAAAATTAAATTTTTATGTGCTTCCAAAGACTTCTCCAAAAGAGTCCAAAGAGAACCTACGGATTGGGAAAAAATATTTGGTAATGACATATCTGACAAGGGACTTATCTCTAGGATCTATAGAACAATGCAAAACCTCAATAACAAAAAGACACACAATCCAATTAAAAAATGGGCAGAAGACATGAATAGGCACTTCACCAAGAAGGATATTCAAGCAGCCAACAAACATATGAAGAAATGCTCACGATCATTAGCTATTAGAGAAATGCAAATCAAAACAACAATGAGATACCATCTTGCTCCACCACTAGTAGCAAAGTTTAACAAGACAGAAAATAACAAATGCTGGCAAGGATGTGCAGAGATCGGGACGCTTATACACTGCTGGTGGGACTGTAAAATGGTACAACCATTGTGGAAAGCAGTTTGGTGATTCCTTTGAAAACTGGAACTAGAAATACCATTTGACCCAGGTATTCCATTACTAGGTATATATCCTAAAGAAGTGAGAGCTATGACAAGAACAGACATATGCACACCCATGTTCACTGCGGCACTATTTACAATAGGTGAAAGATGGAAACAACCTAGGTGTCCATCAACTGAGGAATGGATATCCAACTTATGGTACAAACACACAATGGAATACTATGCAACCCTAAAAAAAATGTATAATCTGCAAAACACCACATAATGTGGAAGAACTTGGAGGACATTATGCTGAGTGAAATAAGTCAATCACAAAAGGACAAATACTGTATTAGTCCATTATTGTAAAAGTCAAGGAAATGCTTATGTATGGAAGGACATTTTCTTTGTTGGTTACCAGGGGCGGGAGGGTAGGGTAGAGAATACAGTTAGATAGATAAAGATAAGTTTGGATTTGGGTGAAGAGAAAGGCAATGTACCAAATGTGAGTGATCAATATAGTGGCACTGAGGAGATAAAAGACAAAGAGAGGTACATGGGAAGTACAGACAACAAAGATGAACCCTTTTGCACATATAGTACGAGGTGGTCAGTTAAGGCAAACAAGGGTATATGGGTGGATAGATGGGTGGACAGACTGAACTATTAGCTATGTCTATGAAGTGGAAGTACACCCAAGAACATGCATAGGGTTGGCAGACAGTGATCCTGTAAGTTTATGATCCTATAAGTTTATGTGTATGATCTGAATTCCCAGGTGTATGGTGGAGCTGACAAGGGGCAAGGTCGTAGTCACTGCTTGGTCACAGCCAGCTACCCAGAGGGACCAAGAAGTTGAACCTGTGGGCTTGGGACTGTAGTTGCAGAGGACATCAAGCTCAATTGGCATAACATACTACACAAAACATTGTTCCACCTCCTACTGTGGCGGGTAGTGACTGGGATCTTAAAAGCTTGCAAGCTTCCATCTAGATGCAACGATGGGTCTCTCCTCGTCCAGAGCCAAAAAGAATGAAGAAAACCAAAAATTAATGGAAAAAATTAGTCCTAGTGACTGATACACCATCCGATCTGCAGCCTATATGACTACGAGACCAGAAGAACTAGATGTTGCCTGGCTACCGCTGTTAACCTCTTTGAAGGGGATCTATGTAGGAGATCCTGGATAGACAGGGAGAACAATGTGGAACAAAACTCAAAATCATTTGGAAAAAAAAGGGGGGGAGGACCAGGTTTGCTGGCCCAATGGAGCCTGGTGGAACCAACTGAGACTATGGCCCCTAGCTGCCTTTTAGGTCCAGAATTGAACGCACGCCTGTGGCTTCCAGCCAAACAATGGACAGGCATATGACATTTACCTGAGGTAGGTACACTCCTTGGAGAGAACAAGCATGGGATAAAGAAGGGCTGCTTATGCACAGGGAGACAGCTCAGGGGGCAGGAGTACATGGAGGGATGGACACAGGGAAGAGGTAACTGTCGGGAGGAAGTGGGAGGGGAGATGTTGCATTGTGGTAAATTGTGGTCAATGTCATGAGACAAAGTGTATGTGAACTGCTGTA
>NW_006921819.1:1995053-2001815 GCF_000298275.1 Orycteropus afer afer | reverse complement strand
AAAAAAAAAAAAAAGAAAAAACTCAAGGTCTCTCTTCTAAGGAAAAAGTATAAGCAGTGACTAACATTAGCTGAGGTTTAGGTAAGAAGATCACTTATTTTTATATTATATAAACATTGACAATCTATTGATTCTGCATCCAAAGTGAAGTGTAGCTCAAATTCATTCATTTTCGCCATTGCTCTTACCACTATTCTTCACTAAGCTTCCATTGTCCCTAACCAAAACTGTTCCAAGTGTCTGTTAATTGGTCATCCCAAAGTCCCTTTTCCTACAATACATCTGCTACACAGAAACTAGAGTTCCCTTTGGAACTTAAGTCATATTATAAGCATGCCCCAAACTTTTCAATGACTTTGCAGTTTTCTTAGATTAAAAGCCAACTCCAAGATGTAGCCTGCAAGCTTCCCTGAGATCTGGCCCCACCCTCCTTTCAAGCTTCACTTGAGACTATTCTCTCTTGGGCTACTATACTTGTCTAGCCAGGTTCTGACTCATTCTGTGATCCAGCCTGCCTTTGCTAGTCCTTGTAGCTGGAAAGCTCTTTCCTAGTCTTTGCATAGCTGACACTTCTTAGCTCAAGCGTTACTTTCTTTAGTAGACTTCCCTGATCCGGCTCCCAACCTGAAATAGGACTCCCTGGGATTCTCTCGAGGAGCCTGGTAGAGCAGTGGTTAAGCACATAGCTGTTAACAGAAGGTTGGCAGTTCAAATCCATCAGCCACTCCATGGGAGAAAGATGTGGCAATCTCTTTAATCTTATAATCTTTCATAAAGATTACAGCCTTGGAAATACTATGGGGTAGTTCTACCTTGTCTTATAGGGTCGCTATGAGTTGGAATTGACTCAATGGCAGTGAGTGGGGTTGGTTGGGGGTATTCTCTCTTAGCACCTGGGTATTTTTTTTCTCCTTAATAGTACCACATTTCATAATTAGATGTTTGTTTGTTTATTTGTGAAATTCCTGAAGACAGGGACCATGTCTGGTTTTGTTCACTGCTATATATTCAAAGTCTAGAACCATGCATGGCACATAGTTAGCACACAAGAAATATGTGTTGAATAACTTGATAAATTATTTTGAAGCAGATTACATTAAGATTGTTAATGTAAATATTTATCATGTGGTTATTTGGAGAGACCTTATTTAAAAAATTCTCGGTTTTCATATCTTGTAAAATTTCTTTTTTCTCTTCTCATATTAACTTGATCTCTCCCCAAGGTACCTGTAGGCTGCTACCTATATTCCAGATACAGTGCACAGGGAGAAGTGATCAGATCCCAGAGTTAGTCTTGGTAATTCTCAACAATTTAATGGGTAGGGAAAAACATTAGTCTGCCTCTAGGCTATTTTTAAAAGGTCTAATGGAAGATAAGCCGGAGCTCAGCCCGGGACAGAACTCAGCATGGAAAAGAATCCAAGCACTATGCCCTGGTTAGTCAAGGTAGCCTGAGTACCTTTTAACTTACTCTTAGAACTTGGAGTCATATATTAAGTTACCAGAATATAGCTAGAATATTTAGACCATAAGAAGCTTTGCATGTCATGTTTCAGGCTTGGTGAAACACAGACTCTTAATTCCACTTGCTAATGGTTTCTTTTTATAAACAAGTGGTCCGATAGGGTTCAGTAAACAAGGATCTATTCACTCACACTATGTGGTTAATGGTGGTACAATATAATCTCTGCTTTAGCATAAGGTTTCTACAGTACTTTCCTTGATTCTTTACCAATCATAGTTTCAGAAAGTTGTTTGGCTCTTAATTAAAATGTAGACAACACTTGTATCACTGTATTTTATATAAAGTTTCTATGCATTTGAGAAAGCACAAGGGCTTTCCACTTAACTGTGTTCTCTAGGTTTCTCTGCCCACTCTCACTCTTACAACTCTTACCCTGTGGAGACCCAGTGTCCTTCAATTGTAGGAGGCATCTGTACGGTGATCCGAGCACCATTGTGGAGATGTTTGAGCATATGGTGGCACTGGGATTCCTTAAAGGCCCTCCAGGCACTCTTCTCTAAGGATCTTGGATGGGATCTGCTGTCTGGATGGAGGAGGGCAGAACCCTCTCCCAGCCCTGAAAAGGAAAAGTGAGAAGTTAGCCCATAAGAGAGTAAGTGGCAGACATGAGTCAGGTTGAAGAATGGCCTTTGGCAGCAATGAAATAGCTTCAAATTGGAAATGTACTCTTACTCCACCAGATGTTATTTATATTTGGTGTGACAGAATTCTTAAGTTGCAAGTGTCCTTGGAGATACAAAAACTGAGATCCACAGAGACAACAAACCTGACTTGCCTGAGGTTACTTGGTTCCAAAACCAAACTAAACTATCATCAAGTCAATTCAGACTCATAGCAACCTCCATTGGGTTTCTGAGGCTATAAATCTTTACAGAAGTAGGTCACCCTATCTTCATTCCACAAGAGCAACTGGTGGGTTTGAACCACTGACATTTTGGTTAGCAGCCAAATGCTTTATCCACTACTCCACCAAAGCTAACTCATGGTGGAGTCAGAACTCAAATCAATGCATCTGTGAAACAGCAAAAGGGTTGTGTATCTCAATGAGTACTTGTGTAATGTAGGTGTATCAATGCAATAGGGGTTGTAGAAGGGAGACATGGACATGTTCTAGAATCACCAAAGAGGAGGAGATGGGATTGAAGGAAATAGTGAGAAAGGAGTCATCAGGAAGGGTAGACATGTACAAAGGCACATTTAGATGAGGAAAGAGCAAGGAGACCACCATAGTGAAAATGGAGTCTGGGCAAAGGTGGTGTGGAGAAAGGCTCAGAGAACAGTCCAAAGACTCCAAACTGAGACCTACTCCTGCTAACACATATATCTTCTGGTTCTCAGTCTTCAGATGGATGCCTCTATAGGGCTGCTCATCAGCAGAGGGGTGAAGGGGCACCATATGCTTTCACTACAATTTGGGAAGGGTATAGTATTTTCCTTCCATTACTTTTTAAGTCAGGCTCCTCACCCTTACAAAAGCCAGTGACAAATTAAACATACAATATAAGGCTCAAAACTGAAAATGAATTACAAAAAAAGATTACATATTTTTATTTTCCCAAAACCAAACCAAACTCATTGCCATCAAGTTGGATCTGACTCATAATGACCCCTCCTTGGGTTCCCGAGGCAGTATCACTATGGAAGTAGATTGCCCAATCTTCTTTCCGAGGAGTGGCTGGTGGGTTTGAACCGCCAGCCTTCCTGTTAGCAGTCAAATGCCTTAGGCACTATACCACTAGAGCTCCCTTTTATTTTCCAGGGGTAGAGAAATACTAGGTCTAAGGTTATCTTCAGTATCACAAGGAATTTAGGTTGGCTAAAATTTACACATGTAAGACTACCATTAGCCTGCTGTTCAGAATAAGGCAATGGAAAAAATGGAATGTAGTATCACATTTACTGAAGCACTATTCACTACAGATAAAAAGTAGAAGCAACCTAAATTGTCCATCACCAGATGGATAGACAAAATGTGGTACATGCATACAATGGAATATGCAACATCTTAAAAGCATTATACTAAGCAAAATAAGTCAGTTATGAAAGAACAAATATTGTATGATGCCACTTATAAAATACACAAATAAACAGAGACCAAAGTTTATTGGTGGTTACCAGGGGTAGTAGGGAGGGGGGAAGGGGAAGTATTTGCTGCAAAAACATTGAGTTTCTATAAATAGTGATGGCATAAATTGGAAACAAACAGTGGTAATGGTTGCACAACATGAGGTAAATAATCAATGTCACATAATTGTATGTGCAAAATTTGTTAAATTGGAAAATGTTTTGTTATATATTCTTACCATAATAAAACAATAAAAAAGAAAAAAATGGAATTATAATCTGAAAATAATAAAACCAACAATATAATATAATCTTTAAAATTATAAAGAAAACAAAAATCCTCACAACTGGACCAAGGGGCAATATCATGATAAATGGAGCAAAGATTGAAGTTGTCAAGGATTTTATTTTACTTGGATTCACAATCAGTACCCGTGGAGGTGGCAGTCAAGAAATCAATGACATACAGCATTGGAAAAATTTGCTGCAAAAACCCTCTGTAAAGTGAAAAGACATCATTTTGCAAACTAACATGCACCTGACCCAAGCCATCAAATGTTGTGAGCTGGATAATGCATAAGGAAGACTGCAGAAAAAAGCGATGTATCTGAATTGTGCACAGAGTGAAGAATATTAAATACACTATGGACTGCCAGAAGAATGAACAAATCTGTCTTGGAAGAAGTACAGCCAGAATGTTCTTTAGAAGTGAGAATGGCCAGACTTCATCTTGATAACATACTTTGGTCATGTTATCAAGAGGGACCAGTCCCTGGAGAGAGATATCATGCTTGGTAAAGTGAAGGGTCAGTGAAAAAGGGGAGGAACCTCCATGAGGTAGACTGACACAATTGCTACAACCATAGACTCAAGCATAGCAACGACTGTGGAGATGATGGCGCAGGACCAGGCAGTGTTTTGTTCTATTGTATTGTTTTCTTTGGGAGTCACTCCTGAAGAAATTACAAATCAACAGGTCTCTTTTGTGGACCTACTATGTAATCAGCACTGTGTACAAAAAGTTAACTAATGTACAAAAATGAAAGGAAAAGAATATGCAAAATAAACAAAATGTACTTGTTAGAATGCTACTTATGGGAAGGCAATTATGTATTTTTTAATCAATACTTGAATAACTTTATATAGAAACCATGATTTATGAAAGAGCCTTTGATAATGAAAAGTTAGATCTAAATATAGTGACTTATGGAAACATAATGAAAACTTATCTAGATAAACTCAGACTCAAAGATTGATAACATTCAAATGTTTGTAAAATATCCAGGTATTTGCCATCATGTGGATAAAACATTCAGAAGATTGAACTAACTTTTTATCTAAAGTCTTTGGCATTAAGAAGACAGAATTTGAACTCTCAGGTTTTCCATTCAGTAAAATGTTGGCTTTTTGATGAAAAAATAGCTTCTGATTTGTTCTTGCAAATCTTATATCAAGTAAAAGTGAAAGACAATTAGGCAAAGACACCTGTAGGTGCCATTCAACTAATTTACTAAATTAAAATTTTGAAAACAGCTTCTAGAAACATGGTGATTATACTGTGTTCAACCTAAATGCAAACATTTAACCAAATTCATTTAACCAAGTGAACTGACTGACCTGAGCTAAACGAGGGGAACACTAAATATTAAAAGTCCATGTCTAGTGGTGTCATTATCAATGCTCATTTGGTTAAGAAAGAACCAGCTTTCCTGTGGTTACTTCTTTACATTAGAGAGAAGGCATTTCCACTACAGAAATATTCTGGGTATTCCCTCTTCACCCTTTATCCAGTCTTCCTCAGGGAAAACGTGTGAGTTATGAAGAAGGAACAAGTATGCTTCACTTAGTCGTATTTCTCTTTCTATTCTCAAAACAAGCTGGTTTACAAAATGTACATATTTTGATCTCTCTATCCTGTGGTAAGGTCCTGCCCTTTTAGTTGTTCTGCTGTGGCATTGAACTTGGTGGAAAGTCTGAAAAATTCAGGGTGAAAAATTTATGATAGCAATCCTATCATGGACACACAACTAAACTGGATCTTCCAATCAAGTATTTACCCCTATTCTAAAATTTTAATCCCTATTTGTCTGATACTTGTCTTGATCTCTCAGTTAACTTTTAACTAGTGTAGGGATGATTGGGCACTATCATTATAGCCACACCAAGACCGAGAGTTGTAATTATCTTGATGATTGCAATCATTTCTGAAATGTTTTTATTAGGTAATCAAGGAAAGACACAAACTACAGTCAACCATCTTGTGAGTCAGGTGCATCATATCAATTACAATGTGGTTAACTTGAAATTGATTTTAATTCAAGTCATAAGATATTGGAAGTTGAGGAAGATTTTGTCTTAAGTATAGCCTATTAAGCATTCAATAAAGATGCCATCATCTCAGCATCAACCAAGTTGTGTTCTAAAAATTGATCTGTAAACCTATTTACTCCTTGCAAAATGTTTTTCACATAACTGTTGTAAAAGCTAGGAAGGTAATGGATATGGATGAAACTGGATTTGAAACTAGATCTGCCACTTAAAGAATTTCATTGAATGTAAGACTTCAGTGATAAGCAATGATATGCATCATTATCTTATGCACCAGTGAAAAAACACTCCCATTTAAAGGTGACACATCCTTTGACAACAGTCCTAAGGCACATATGGATCATCCACAACAGCATCTGACTGCTTTGAAATTTCTTTTATCACTTCAAAGAGATTTGGCAATTTCTCTTGCCTTTAGCTGCACTGCCTGACCTGTGACAGGCAATCTGTTTGCTCTGTACGAATCTCAGAAACAAAACAAAAACCCAGCATCATCATCATGTGGGTATCTTCCTTTCCACGTAACTCACTGTTACTATATGAGAAAATAGGAATTGTGGTTACTCTTCTAGTGAGAAATATTTCTTCATTAATACCAAATTAACATTCCACTGCTCTGTTATGAGGCCCTTCTGCTTTTCACAATGCTTTTTATTTCCAATGCTGAGAATGTAACGCGTAAGTGAGTTAAGAAGAAACCAGGTATGTTCAACTCACATTTCATTCCATTTTCAAAACTGGCCTATTTGATATATATAAAACCTTGAAAGAGAAAAAATTTCAACCAAGAATCATATACCCGGCAAAATTGTCCCTCAAATATGATGGTGAAATTAGGACATTTC
>NW_006921819.1:1984985-1990098 GCF_000298275.1 Orycteropus afer afer | reverse complement strand
TTTTGGTCAATGACATGAGACAAAGTATATGTGAACTGCTGTATGAAAAGTGAATTTACTCTGTAAATCTTCACCCAAATCCTAATAAAAAAAATAAAAAAAAAAAAAACAACTGGCCTATTTGAGCAATTGAACTCAAGATAGGGAGTACCAGCAAGATTTGTAAAGGAATTGAGGTGAAGACCGTATGAGCAGCTGGATCCAACTTCACACAGGCAAGTTCACAAGCCTCATCCCACCTCTGTCTGCTGGCTGGTGGGGTTTTAATCCCCATCGATTGTAAGGTACAACCAACTTTGAAGACCTTAAATTATGAAAAAAACTTATCTTTTTACAATTGATGAAATTAAATATTAGCACTGTGACCTTGAACAATTATTCAACCTAGCCATACTTCAGTCCACTCATCTGTAATGTGGGGATAAAAACATTACCCACTTCATAGATTTGTTGTCAGAATTAACTGACAGTAAGTTTTCATTAAATGTTAGCTGTTATTATGCTAAATAATGCTTAGGCTCTTAGACCACCCTCCAAATACCCTTGCTGAACAGCTGAAGTAATGACAGAAGTCACCCACAGCTAAGGTCCTCTGAACTCTCAAAGGACAATATGTTCAGGGCAAAGAAACAGGGGCCCTCAAAGCTGAATGACAATGCAATATAAAGTAGGGTGGGATCTAGAGCACCAGGCTGTTTTTGTTGACAAATTGTATTTAGTTTAACAATACCTACTAACTAGTTCTTGTTGTCGTCATGTGCCCTGGAGTCGGACCTGACTCATAGTGACCACAGGCGGTATCACTACGGAAGCAGATTGCTCAGCCTTCCTTCTGAGTACTAACTAACCTGCCATCAGGTCTGACTCATAGCAACCCCTCCTTGGGTTTCTGAGGCAATATCACTACAGAAGTAGATTGCCTAACCTTCCATCTGGGGAGTGGCTGGTGGGTTTGAACCACCAGCCTTCTGGTTAGCAGTCAGATGCCTTAGGCACTAGGCCACCAGAGCTCCCAAGTACTAACTAGTAGTTTGCATATTTTAGAGCCCAGAGGCACAAAAGATAAAGATAAGTTTTTCTAACCTTGAGGATCTTCTTGAGATATCACTGACCTGGCAAGGAACAAGGGCGGAGATGAGAAAGGAGGGCTCTAGGGAAGAAAGGCTGGGAATACAATAGCAGAAGGAGAGGGCAGGGCATGGTGATCACCTGTATGGGCCCTCCATAGGCTAGAGGGCACACAGTGAAGGGAGCCTACAGTTATGTTTTTATAACCAATAGTAGAAGAAATAAAATACAAAAACCAGCAAGCACATAATTGGAAAGGATGCAAAAGATTAACTTTAAATTATTTAGGTTTTTTAAAGGCAAATAATTTCCTTCTCACTATTGCTCCTATTTGAAGAAATGCTCACAGACTTGTGGGGCTGTTTGGGCCGTGATGACATCAACGTGAGCACCAATGTGAATAATATCTGTAGGAAGAGCTCTACAGCTGGCTCAGCCTCATCAAGGGGGAGTGCTTATTTAGAGCTCACACTCTAAACGCAATACTGTATTTTTTAAGGCTGAAAAAATAGGGTTGGTATTACTCCCTTTCTATCTTTTCCCTTTGAAAACCCACCATCTTGATTCCTCTTAGGGAGCAATATTAGCTAAGAAGTTCAACTGAGAGGAGGAGTTGCTATAAAATAGGATAAATCGTCTCTTAGGTCTTTAGTCCACTACTGACACTGATCTCTAATAATCACTAGGCTTGTCTGGTGTGAAAATGTGGGTGGCTTTCTCGTGAGTGCCACTTCTAATAAATGATAGAAAGCTAAACACTCATGTGAGGCATCAATTTCAACTACAGAAGACATAAAGTGTAACAGCCACATCTTTATACTCCAAGGCTCCCTTCTCAAGAATCAGCCACAGTGCTGTACATGGAGACGAGTCATAGATTTCTAATTATCCCAGAGACCCCTGTGTTCATTGCATCACCCAGAGTTCATTGTATCAACTCCAAATCTGGGGCTCAAACTAGCAATTCTTATTCATTTCAACAGTCATAAAGGATCTGAAGAGCCAGGCATTGTGGTAGGCATGGAAACTATACATGTGATACCCAAAGAAGCCTCAGTCAGGGGGAAGTATATGCCAGCCCCATATGGCATATGAGGGACTTGTGAGAGCAAAAGGGAAGGCTCTTAATATGTCCTTGGAGGATTCACTGAGGGATAGTCTGAAGACTGACTTTGAATTCTGTAAGCAGTATACACAGCACATTCAAACATACAGAGGTATGAGAGAATGATTCATTCTGGAAGAACTACACAGGTGGTTCAGTGAGGAGAGAACACAGGGTGGACAAGAAGGAGGGCAGAGGTGCCACTGGGAAGGAAGCAGGACCACTGACTGAAAATGCCACGTGTGTCACTCTGAGTATAGGTTTGAACTGAAAGGTGATGAGGACTCACCAAAAAATTGTAAGTAATGTAGTGATGATTTTGCAAAGATTGCTCTTCCTTTCCATGGAGGCATCAGGGGGGCAGATCAGAAGCGGGAAGATCAATTATGAAGCTATAGCAATAGTTCAATGTTATATCATTTACTGCATGAATAAATTACAGAGTTAAGGGAATTGATCTCAATAAATAATGCTAAATCCTTTGTGTAATTTTTTGGAGATGTGCTGACCTTTTTTTTTTTTTTTTTTTTTTATGTTGGGGTGGGAGAGGTATTATCCAGAAGTTATACTGAGAGGAAGTGAGGAAGGGATGAAGGAGTGTATGAGAAAAGAAAGAAAGAAAGAAAACTATACTTTAGCACCACATATGAAAAAATAACTTTTTATAAAATATGTATAATGTCCTACTTTGATATATCTTAAACTTTTATAAATCAACCACCTCAAACATGCTATGAGTCAGGTTCGACTTGACAGCAGTGAGTTATAAAATGGTCACAAACATCAGGAAACCCATGGCCTGTATAAAAAGTATTATGGCAAAAGAAAAAAAAAAACATATTATGGCAAAAGGCTAGTTTTTCTTTGAATGAATGTGAGTGTAAAAAAGTAGACTCAGGATAGAAATTGCTCACCTGTTGAATAAATTAAATCCTAAGGGCTTTAGGGTACAATTTTACAAATTACTACCAGGGAGCTTAGATCCTGGAGCCCTGGAGAGTTTATGCCCCTTTTTTTTGGGGGGGGGGGGGCGGGGACAGGCGAGTGATTTTCTCTCAAGGAATAAAGTACTCCACAATCACAATCCCAGTAACTTACTGTTCAAGAGTGAAAATTCCCAATGATATCAAATAAGAAGATTTCTCTAAATGAAAGGAAGCATAGAGTTGACCATTTATACAGAGATTTATACTCTAAATAAAAGGCCTGTGGGACTAGGTTAACAAATTACATCACTTGAATTTACCAGATTATGAATACAGAAAGCAGTCCTCAGCAGTTTTCAAAGGTAACAAATATACTACTTGGGCTAAGGCATCCATAGAAAATCGTATTTCTAAACTCCTGGGTGTTCTCAAAAAGTAAGCTGGTCCATTGAGGAAGAGCAGAAAGTGCCATTAAGGGTATAGAATATGGAAGGGGAGAACAGTGGCTGCTTGCCTTCTGAAAGTCAATATTCATCATTCAACAAATAACTGAGTGCCTACTATATACTAGGTTACATCTTAGTCATGGACCACTGTTGACACATGAAAGAAAAAATGAAATAGTAGTCTCTATGTTCAAGTCGCTGATTTCTTAATATTTAAAAAATCTGAATTATCTAGTATATTCCACAGTTTTTTACCAGTCTATGGAGCTCTGGTAGCATAGTGCCTAAGGCACTTGACTGCTCACCAGAAGGCTGGCGGTTCAAACCCACCAGCCACTCCTCAGAAGGAAGGTTGGGCAATCCTACTTCCGTAGTGATACTGCCTCGGAAACCCAAGGAGGGGTCGCTATGAGTCGGGGCCGACTCGATGGCAAACAACAACATACAAACTGGAAGGTTGGGCAATCCTACTTCCGTAGTGATACTGCCTCGGAAACCCAAGGAGGGGTCGCTATGAGTCGGGGCCGACTCGATGGCAAACAACAACATACAAACTGGAAGGTTGGGCAATCCTACTTCCGTAGTGATACTGCCTCGGAAACCCAAGGAGGGGTCGCTATGAGTCGGGGCCGACTCGATGGCAAACAACAACATACAAACTGGAAGGTTGGGCAATCCTACTTCCGTAGTGATACTGCCTCGGAAACCCAAGGAGGGGTCGCTATGAGTCGGGGCCGACTTGATGGTAAATAACAACAACAACAAATACAGACTGAGAAACCAAAAGTTCAAGGCGATTTTACATGGAATCGAGTGTAAACTTAGTTGGGAAGGAAACAATGGTTTTTAAGCATGCTTGGGTTGAAGTAATCTTTGACTAAATACATACATACATATATACACAGACAGACAAATGCTTAAAAAATAGCCTTTAATTAAAAAAGAAAAACTAAATAAGGATGCCAAAATATTAATAATGGTTGTTAAAGGCCTTGGGTAGAGGGCCTTTGATTTTCTTGTTCATTGTGTAGGTTTCTGGGAACTCTGGTAGCATAGTGGCTAAGACACTTGCCCACTAACCAGACGGCTGGAAGTTCAAACCCACCAGCCACTCCTCGGAAGGAAGGTTGGGCAATCCTTCTTCCCTAGTGATACTGCCTTGGAAACCCAAGGAGGGTTTGACTCGAAGGCACATAACAACAACAACAACAAAGGCCTTGGGTAGAGGGCCTTTGATTTTCTTGTTCATTGTGTAGGTTTCTACACTTTATATAATGTGCCATCTAGTACTTTGATAATTGGAGTGAGAAAAGTATTCTCAAGTCAAAACCTGAGTGATATGTAAAAACTTGAAGCAGATAAAATGTGACTGATTAGATTAAATGCACATAATTACTTAGCCATGAAATTGCCCTGCCCAATTAAATAAACAGTCATTACTGTAAATGTATCCTTTGAAGTAGATATTGCCAGATAAACTTCAGCACAGCTGTCTGTTTTTTGGAATAAAAGTGTTTGTGGATCACAGACAGGACTGAATTTTATTCCCACACATGTACAGATGATGA
>NW_006921819.1:1979870-1984654 GCF_000298275.1 Orycteropus afer afer | reverse complement strand
TTAGTTAGTTAGTTAGTTAGTTAGTTTTGATGAGCAGTATACTAAAGTCAAGATCTCAAATTCCTGGCTCCATTTAATTTGAGCTGAAAACGAGATAATTTTTAAAGCCATTTTCTTCTAAAACCATGGTCCCAGCTTGACACTAGTGTTGAAGTAGAGATTGCAACTTTTACATGTTGGATCTGCAGCTAAATACCCATCCTCTTCAGCACAGCCCTGTGTGTGTGTGTATGTGTGTGTGTGTGTGTGAGAGAGAGAGACAGAGAGAGAAAGAATGAGAATGAGAGTATGTGTGTAAGGTTTGCAGTCAGCCACAACATGCTATCCCCCACTCTGGGACTCTACAATAAACTTTCTTCTTACTCCTAGATATGCTTCCAGAATCTTCAGAAAGGGAAATACTCCTCCTCACAACCTCTGTCCCTGCAATCTGTGGCACTTGGCACGTGGCAGACACTCATAAATGTACTTGGTCAATGAATACTTAGCTGAATGGATGAAACTGGAAAACCCTTATACAACAGAATAATCTTAATAATTTGACAGTGATACTATCTCGTTTCTCTAACATATGACATTCTAGAGAAATTTTGTTCCCAAATTGGAAAGAACTCACAATCTGTACACGTAAATCTTGACAATGATGGCAGTTTTTTTCCCTTAACTTTCCTCTGTGATCACTTCAACTCTATGTGCAGTCTATTGATAACATGTCCTTCTATGTATGCTTTTAGTTAAAGGATAAAATCACTAGTATTTCATGTGTAGTTTTAAATGCTTTAGACTATATCATGTTGTCACCAGTCTGTTCCAAAAGAGTACATAATTACAGTTGTATCATCCACCTCTACTCAGGTCTTTTCTCCTTTAGGAGGAAAAATGAGGATGGCATGATAGCACTGTGCTGATTCTCCTGCATAGTCACATTCCTGAAAAAAGTCAACTTATTTAACAAGAGAATATGTAATCTATTTAAGACCCTGCCTCCCTGTTATATATAGATAAATCATGTTTCTACTCATGATTTCATTTTCATCTTATGACTAAGGGAGGAAAAGGTACAGAAAAGGAAATATTATCTTGATTACAAAAACTGTCTTCAGTAAAATGTCATTTCAGAGATTCCTATTTTACCCTCTTTAAGTGTCTTCCCATTCTGTTGGTTAAGCTATCTTGTGGTAACCTCTACAGTTTTTAAACATTTTGATAGAAATGAGCTTGAATGAAAGGGAATACCTCCAAAGAGTCTTTCCTCTTCAGAAAAGTTAATGAATTCTACAAAAGTAAACAGCATTTAGGAATAGAGTATCCTTCCCAACATCCGCTCCAAACCTTAAAAACAAATGTTTTCATTAGCAAAGGGAATTAGTGCTTTGCAGTGTTAGAGCATCAGCTACTCTGAACACCTCATGCTAATCTGTGTTTCTGGAACGGAATGATTTTTAGAATCTGACATCTGAAACTCTTGTGGCTTTTCATGTAAGCAAAGAAAACAGTGATAATGGATGTCTTCCAGCTGCATACCTTCATGACATCTAATAGGTTTTATTTGGATTAAGAAATGCAATTGTTTTCAAAATTTGAAGAGGAAGAAAGCAAAACTGACATGTATACTTCTATGCCATCAAATTTTGAACTTGGGTCTTGTGCTATATTTACAGTTTAAAAAATAAGAAAAATAAACAGCTTTGAGTCTCGCCAGAGTCTAAATTACTCACCGATAGGTACTTAAGGGGAGATTTATGACTTGCAATGAATTAAAACAGAAATAACCAAAAAAACTGAACAATTACTAGGCTAGGATCCTCACAAGGCTCTTCATAAAAAAGAGTACTTTTTAATCTTATTAACATGAACTGTGCACATAAGAATCTATAAATGATACGTGAAACTAAATTCATTAAATTTTATCACAAGTACATTCATAATATGAAATATATTTTTACCTAGGAATTGCTTCCATAAATAGTCAAATGATATCATATGATTAAAAAAATAAAATACTACATTTGTCAGGAAAAAAATCACCATGCCACCCTGAGATTTCCTTCTGACTTATAACTTCAATTTAAATATATGATCAAGCTCCATGTGTTACTGCAAAACAGAATTTCTGAATGTTTGTAAAATCTCTAACTACAAAGCAGGACATAGTCACAGTATCATTTTCTTGGGTTAGGTTGATTAATACCTATTTTCTGGTAAAATTACCTCCTCAATCAAGTAAAAAAAAATAAAGAGGGAAGGGGAGATAATCCACTTCTCTGCTGCTTTACATTGTCCTAATTATGACAAAACTTTCTCAAATCCTGAAGATTTGTAAGTTGAACAATTCTGTTTATTTTCTGCACTAAAGCCCAACCCTTCGACAGATCTAAGTAGATGTCAGGGAACTTCAGTTCTAATAATTTTGCCACTGCAGATTCATTTTGAAGTTGAGTAACTTTTTGTAGGTTTATCTACATCATCTACTTAAACTTTGCAATCCCCCCCCCTTTTTTTTTTTTTTAATTTTATATCCTCCTCTTTACACCCACACACATATACACACACATGCACACACAAAGTTCTGGCCCCACTGTCCCACCACTTCATACTCAGATTGTTTCTTCAGTTACTCCCTCGCCATGCACAGACCAACCCTTTCCAGTACTTCTGGGTCTAGGTATAGTCCCAGATTCCATAGAGTTACCTAAAACTCCAGACTTTGGAAGAGTTAGGGCTATAATATAACCTCACTAAGGGTATACTTGGGGTTTTGTTACCTGCCAGCTATTACTATCTCGGCTTGGACTGCAGGGTAGGAAGTATAATTACAACCCTGACATGTCAAAACCAGGAAAAAATGCTCCAGCTGAACAGGAGTAGGTTCCATCTCTGAGAATCATTTTTGTAGTTCAAAAGCAATGATTTTATGCAAAAATTTCTCTTTATGCCAAATTTTCAAGTACTTTTTCATTTTAAAGTCATTTGACCATCCAACCTTTTTCTTAAGATATTACAACAGACTTCTTTAAAGGGACAATTTTCCTGTTTCATCTTCTTTCTTGTATGTGTGGCAGCTGCTGTTTGATCTGTTCATTGCCTCTGATTTGTTTCATGTTTCAGCCAAAGATTAAAACTGCTCTGTAATTCTAAGCAGATGGGCCTAGGAGTCCAACCCTATAATTATACCTTCTCTCTTTTGCCCTCTAACTGCAAGCCTTCCATCCTGACTTTTAAATTCTGGGATCTCTGAAGCTCGACATGCACCTTGGCAATCAGGCAGATCTGGCCCAACCAGACACATCCACACTGCCTGTGATGTTCAGGTGAGCAGGGCGGGGTGGGTAGGGGGCACAAGAAAGAAACCAGTAAGGCAGCAGTTTGTGGGCTAAGGGATACAGCCTGACATTCAGCGCTGGCTACAACATTCTGAAGCTAGAGCCACTGCAGGCTCCCACACAAAACCCAGAAGGATAACTGAGGGTGCTGATCTCATTAGCCCAGATTCTGAGTGGCTGTGAAAGGGTATTAAGGAAGGAAGACCGGTGATCCTGGGGAAGGGGGTGGGGTCATTCTGCTGAAATGTTCTCTGAGTATGAGAGAAAGTATGCCCGGACTTCTGAATCTGTTCCTCCTTAGCGTGTCACCACTGTCGATAACTACCAACCACAAAATCTGCATCATGGATTGTAGTGCAATTCTGTTTAATAGTTCTCATTGCAATTTCTGGAACCCTTTGAAAGGGCTGATGTCGCTGGCTAAGGATTTAACACAACTCCTGTGAAAGTGTAGCACATGCAACACTGAAACAAAACCATCAGGCAAGAGTTCACGGAAATAAAGCATCAAGGTCGGGTGAGTCTCTGGAGACTGGTTTTAATTATTACATCTTGGGTATTAGAAGTTCTCCGTTCCTGAAAATGTAGCCAAAGACTTCAGGAGCCTATATCCATCAGTGCACTAAGGGGAAAACCCTCCATCACCCAATCAGAGTGAATCAAGGCGCAACCAGACAACACACACGAATCCTAAGAAACACTACACAACCCCCTTGAAATAGTTCCCACCCTTATTATGACCATAGTTTCTCTTTACAGTCTCATAAAAGTTCAGACCGCACCGAGAGTTGCTCCTGCACTCTGATACTTTGGAATCTGAATCGCGGAGTTTGCGGTTTCCTCACAGTCGATCTTTCTCAAAGTCCCGGAGGGCGGATGCACTTAGAGTGCGTGTGGGGAGGGGAAGCTCTTCACAGGCTCGCACCCTCCCAAGAAAGAAAACTTTGGAAGCAAGGGGTCTCGGGACGCCAGGGCAAAAAAGCTGTGGGCTAGGACGCTGGGATAGCCTGTCTCCGAGGAGCGCCCAGGCAGGCGCGCGGGCTTTCCTCGAGCCTGCCCTTGCCCAAGACAGTGCAGCCCCAGCCGTGGCCGACCTGCCCCGCCGGCTGCGTCTCGGGTCATCGTGGCTACTACTACTTGGGCTTGGGAAAGCAGTATTCACCTCTCGACTTACCGTGAAGCAGAAGGGCCGGGAACAGGTATCTGACCAAGAGGCAGCAAAGACAGGACATTTCCAGCGCTCCCGCGGCAGCTCTTGGCTCCCCGAATCGCGCGGCCGCTCACGGGCCTCCAGTCTTCCTTCCCTGCCGCCGGGCGCCAGCAGAGGCGCAGCACTCGCCCCAAGGGACCGCCGTCCCCGCGCGCCCGGCAGTCCCGCGGGCCGCGTACAAAGGCAGTCTCCGCAAGGCAGCGCCGGCCGCCTAGCCCTCGGCTCAACCCGGCCGCGCGGGCCTCTTCCGG
>NW_006921819.1:1959229-1979460 GCF_000298275.1 Orycteropus afer afer | reverse complement strand
CCAGCCTAGACACCCACCACGCAGGCCAGGAAGGAACTTATACCCTTCACCCTCCGCCTCACGCAGAGCAGCTTGGACCCTGGGTTTAGTTCGCCACAGGTGAGAGATGGTCAACGAACGGAGGCCTCAAGTGAGCTCTGAGAAGCGATTTTCGCGCGCGAGAGAGAAGAGAAGAGAAAGAAGAGATCAGATCTGGAAAATTATTTAGGGTTGAGGATGCAGGAGGTGGGGGGGGGGCTCCTAATGGGGCAGAGCGTGTCTTAACTAAAAACTCCCACTGCGGGTTCAGGCCTCCGTCTTAAGCTGAGAGACGACCTGCACCTCAGGCCCCAACCTGTGAGTGAAGTAGGCAAGAGGAGCCCTTCCTCTTTATTCCTTCCCTTCCAGAAGGCAAACGGCTAGTTGAAACTGGGGAGAAATCTCAGAGGAACTCGCTGGTACAGGCCCCTTCTCTGATTCCTCTTTGCCACCCCTGGTAACCAAAATTACATTGATATGGTGTTCAATCTTTTGGGGTATGCTCAATTTTATAATGGTCTTGAAGACCCAAAGACAGTAACAAATTCCACTCTGTTCCTTAATTCTCAAGAGTCCTGGTATGGGCTGTTTTTAGTGAATGGTGGCCCTCCCACATTTTCAATGGCTCTCTGGACTGTCACTCCTCTGCAAGATCCTACAGGGCCATTCTCCTGTCCTCCTGCAGGAGCCTTATCCAGAGGTTATGCTGAATGTCACCTCCTCCTCACACAGGGAAAACGGGACCAGGTGGAATCAAGAGAACATTTCTTGACTCAACTCTGCTAGTACTTTTGCGAAATAAAACGTTTTTTGAAAGAAGTATTTCTTAAGAGTTTTTTGCCCCTTTGAATAAATGATTCAACTCCTCAAAACTAGCTAGACCTCAGCATTGATATTTTGTTGTTGTTGTTATGTGCCCTCGAGTCAGATCTGACTCATAACTACCCTTCTTTGGGTTTCCGAGGCAGTATCACTATGGAAGTAGATTTCCCCATCTTCCTTCCGAGGAGTGGCTGGTGGTTCGAACCACCAGCCTTCTGGGTAGCAGTCAGATGCCTTAGGCACTACACTACCAGAGCTCCCCAGGACTGACATAATAATAAAATAGATGGGACTGCATTTGACAATTTCCTCTTTTCCATTTTCTTTCCTCCAAGACAGACATTGTTTTTTTTTTATGTGTTGGTGCTGATATTTTTTTATGTGTTTTAATTTTGTTGCTATCATTATGATCTTTCTATGTCTAATATTAGGGATCATAACATGTACCACCTGCCTAGCTGGCAAGATACATGCAAATATATGCTCATTTTGCAAATCTTGAAGATGAGGGGCTCCTCCTGTGTGTAATGTGGGAAGTGGTGGTTCAGGATAGAATTCTCACTTTCCATGTGGGAAACTTGCAGCCATCATCCACCTGGCAGTGGATGTTTGCATGTTGCTGTGATGCTGAACTGCTACTAGTGGAGTTTCCAGACTAAAATGAAGTAGGAAGAAAGGCCTGGTGATCTATTTCCAAAAATCATGGAATGAAAACCCTATAGATCACAGGTCTATTGTGCCTGGGATCCCCGTTAAGTCAGGGGTGACTCAACAGCAGCTAACAACAACTATGTGTGAGCATTATTTTGAGTTAGGTGTGCTTGACTTCATCTCTCTGAGCCTGATTTTGTTCCTGATTACTTGCTCTTCCATGTTGCTAGGCTTGAGTAGCAGATTATGATTTGTGGAATTTGAATATTTCCCAAATGTCAATCAGGTTTTTATCTTAAACCAAGATTTTGATTTCTTCACAAATGTGGGGCAGTTGGAAATGATGTAAACAGCATAACTTGGCTGCTTAAGCAGAACATTCCATTGTCATCAAGAACACATACTAGGCAGTGTTTAGTTTTCCTATGCCTTTTAATCATTTGATGCCTTTTAATCTATGCGGGAATATTTGAAACAAGCAAACTAAAGAGAGTGTTAGGGATGGTGTGTTATATTTAATCAACTTGGTTGATAGTAATTGAAAAATGTTAAGGTCATTGATCACACGTCAGCAGAAAAATTAGGTAATACATTTACACAAATAGTTATCTGACTCTTATTTAAGCTACGACAATAGGCCAGCTATAATTTGGTGTCATTTCGACAGTCAAGTTAATTCAATTTTTGTTTTTTCAACTGGTTTTACTGGTATGGTATAAACATAGCTAGATGATATCACCAGTTTGAAATTTGTTTTGCCAGTTTATTTTCCCCATGTAATGTCATAGATTTAATTTTTTTTTCTGTTACATATTTCTGTATTATTATTTTCTTTTTTTTAATTGTGATTTGGGTGAAAATTTACAGAGCAAACTCACTTTCCATATAGCCGTTCACATACACTGTCTCATGACATTGACTACAATTTACCACAATGTAACAGCTCCCCTCCCACTTCCTCCCCATAATTACCTCTTCTTTGTGTCCATCCCTCCATGCCCTCCTGCCCCCTGAGCTGTCTCCCTGTGTATAAACAGCCCTTCTTTCTCCCAGGATTGTTCTCTCCAAGGAGTGTATCTACCTGAGGTAAATGTTCAACTCATATGCCTATCTTTTGTTTGGCTGGAGGCCACAGGTGTGGGTTCAATTCCAGACCTGAAGGGCAGCTAGGGGCCATAGACTTAGTGGTTCCACCAGGGTCTATCAGACCAGCAAACCTATTGTTGTTGTTATGTGCCGTCGAGTCAGACCCGACTCATAGTGACCCCTCCTTGGGTTTCCAAGGTATCACTACAGAAATACATTGCCCAACCTTCCTTCAGAGGAGTGGCTGGTGGGTGGTCCCCCTTTTTTTCTTTTTTCCAAATGATTTTGAGTTTTGTTCCATATTGTTCTCCCTCTCTATCCAGGATCTCCTACATAGATCCCCCTCTGAGTGGTTGACAGTGTAGCCGCGCACCATTTAGTTCTTCTGGTCTCATAGTCATGTAGGCTGCAGATCGCATTGGTGTACCAGTCGCTAGGACTAATTGTTTCCATGAACCTTTGGTTTTCTTCATTCTTCTTTGCTCTGGACCAGGAGAGACCCATCGTTGCATCTAGATGGCTGCTTGCAATCTTTTAAGATCCCAGTTGCTACTCACCATAGATTTAAATTCTTGACCCTCAACATAACATCTGGGAATTACTACTCCCAGCAATGTCCTCATCAACTTCTACTTATGTAGGTTGAGATTTTTCATAGCTATGTTATTGTTGTGTGCTGTGGAGTTGATTCTGACTCATAGAGACACCCATTGGGTTTCACAAAGGCTGTGAATCTTTATGGAAGTAGATTGCCTCATCGTCCTCCCATGGAGCAGCTGATGGGTTTGAACCACCAAACTTCTGCTTAGCAGCCAAATGTCTTACCCACAACACCACCAGAGCTCCTTAGCAACCCTATGGGGACCCAATAATGACCCTATAGGGCAGTGTAGGACTGTCCTACAGAGTTTCCTAGGCCTGGTGGCACAGTGTTTAAGTGCTCAGCTGCTAACCAAAAGGTTGGTGGTTCAGACCCACCAGCCACTCTGCAGAAAAAGATCTGGTAGTGTGTTCCCATAAAGATTTGAAGCCTTGTAAACCCTATGGTTCTACTTTGTTCTATAGGGTCACTATGAGTCAGTATCAACTCTATGGCAATGAACTTGGTTTTTGGTTTTTTGCAATCTACAGGAGCAGATTGCCAGGTGTTTTCTCTTGTGGAGCAGCTGATGAGTTCCAACTGCCTACCTGTCAGTTAGCTACTGAGCACTTACCCATTACACCACCAAGGCTCCTTTTTTCCTAGCTATAGTGCTCAAGAATAATGAAAAATATACAATATTAATTTGTCTTAGAATGATTATGTGTAGCTACGTGCACTGGTGTCACTAGGGGGATATAGTGGGTACAGACCAAACAGAGGGTGACACCAAAATGACTGTAAAATTTTTGTGCATTGTTTCAGCAGAAATTTATTCATTTATTTAATAAAAATATTCCTTTAGTTAGTTATAACAACAAAAACACTTTTCTTAAGCTCAGCTTCCATGTATCAATATACTTGCAAGGCTAAACTGTATGCTAATTTACTTTTTTCCATTCTGGCTAAAACTATCATTATTATCCAATTTACAATGATACTTCAAATCATGTGATTTTATCTACACGTGGTCCAAGCACACACTGTTGTTTTCCTTGTTGCTGGTGTTTTTATAGTTGCTGATTTTGTCAAATTTTCTGGTGATTTACAATATTGTGGTAGTTAGTATTTGTGAACCTGTATCAATAAGTTTTTTTTGAGAATGAAATAGCAATTAAAAGAAGGAGAAAACAAAAAAAGACTTCTGCTCAGTTACTAAGAATGCTGTAACAGTGTTGTATTCAGTGTAGAAAGATTTTACAAAACAATTTTGTTGTTAGTATTCATATAGTCTAAGAAATATTACATTGAACCAATTTACAACTATATTTATCACGTATTATTCTGTGGTTAAGGAGCTCTGGTGGCGTAGTTCCTAAGGCATTTGACTGCTAACCAAAAGGTTGGTGGTGCAAACCCACCAGCCACTGCCATGGAAGGAAGACTGGGAAATCTCCTTCTGTAAAGATTTACCACCTCAGAAACCCAAAGGGGGTCACTGTGAGTCGGAATCAACTTGATGGCAGTGAGTTTTGTTTTTGGTTTATCCTCTGGTTAAAATCGATAATAAACATTACTAAAGATTTTGTACGGTCTGGTACTGGAGGAGGTCCATGGAGGGGATGATACCATGAGTTACCACACTAGGTGACACCAACCCTAGTGATGCCACTGGATATATGCTGAAGATACTAGCTTTTGGAGGAGGACATTTCTAGAGAGGCAATCAGGCAGGTTTTAGGGCACATGAAACAAGCCCAAGAAATTTCCCCAGAGCACCTGAAAGTACTCAGGCCTTGGGTAGTTGCTCTTGTAGCCCAGGTCCCAGTGATGATGGGAGAATCTCTGGCAGAGGCAACTTGACAGGGTTCCCTTAGTACCATTAAAAAGTATGTTAGAAAATTCAGTGCTATTTGTAAATAACTTTTGCCATGTTGATGGGGAAGAAGTTCATATGAACTAAAGTTTAATCCATACTAATCACTAGGCACATTAGTAATTCCAAAGATTTGTTCAATCACCAACTCACGAACAAATGTTTACCAAGTTATCTCTTTCCACAAATACTGTGATGTTAATAATGAGCCTCTACATACTCAGTCTTTGAGTCAAAATTAGTCTTTTGCTTTTCCATAGTAACTGAATCATGAGCCAAGTTTCTGGAATATACTGTGCTGGGCACAGAGCTTGAGTGATCCCCTTGGCTTGATTTTCTTAGAAGGATGTCTCAGTTTTTAGGGAGTACAGAGTAATATAGAGCTACATTGCACTGCTACCTCAGTAGGTGGAAGGACTGAGGTCCTTTAAAACAGTTGCTGCAATTTGGTTTTCTTATCAGTCCTCATGAAAATCGAGCTCCAGTTATGCTCTAATGCAAATTGTTTGGAATTTTAGAGATTCTAGGTCTTTCAGTTATTAAAGAAAATGATAGTTGTAAGAAGGGTCAGAATAATTAAAACATTAAGTCTGAAATGTGTTTAACTATGAATATGTTTAAAAGCATGTTGTGGCTTTTCAGTGTTGGCAAAAGAGTTCCAGAGAATGAGAGAATAAGCTATATTCTTTGTGTCCTCAGAATATGAGAAATATAACCAGGAACAGACTTTTTTTTTTTTTTTCAAAACTTTCTAGATGTCAGTGCCAAGACTATTACAACATTTTGGTAAATTATCATAGATCATAAGCATCTGGTGGACAGGCATAGTGTTTAATAATCTCTATAAATCTATAGAGATTATTTCCCTATAAATCTATAGAGATTATTAAACACTATGCCTGTCCTTATAGAGATTACTAAACACTATGCCTGTCCACCAGATGCTTAGTTTTGGTAACATAGTGCCTAAGGCACTTGACTGCTAACCAGAAGATTGGCTGTTCAAAACCACCAGCCACTCCTCGGAAGGAAGATTGGGCAATCTACTTCTGTAGTGATACTGTGTCAGAAACCCAAGGAGGGGTCACTATGAGTTGGGTCCGACTCAATGGCACATAACAACAACAACAACAACATACTTATCTGGTACCTAATACAGTGTTTCAGTATTTTGCCCACAGTAAGACATCAGTAAATTGAGAATGCATTGAATTTTTAACATCCTGTAAACCTTCCTAAGAGGCAGAGATAATAAAATTATCCTGGTGAATCCTTAGAAAATGGCATACTTCAGAATTATATTTTTAAACATGTTAATTAGAACAAACTATTTTGAAAATAAAATGTAGTCTAGATGTATCTCTTTGAGGGGCACAATTTTCTGAACATAAGAAATTAAATATTATATTCTCTTTTATACTCATGCATGTTATCAGTGAAAACTAATAAAATGTTGTGAGCTTAGCATTTATTCACTCATCCATCCAGCATTATGGACCACTGCTGAGTTCCAGATACTTATGCACATCCATATGAAAACAGGAACACATATGTATGGGAGTGATTCAGGTTAACCATCTGTTCACTCTTTGTCATGAGTTTATTAGAGGGGTTGGAGAGAAGACTGGGAGAACCTTTACCATGGAAAAAAAGAGACCCTTTGGGGAGGAGCCAATCAAGGACATCCATAGCATGTCTGTCTGTACCATTCATGTGACTACTATAATAATATTCTTTCTTGTAGTGCTGTTTGTCTTATATGTCTGACTGCTTTATCTGCTCAACTAGATTATTAGGCTCTTTGAGGCCAAGAAGAAAATTGGGTATTATGTTTGTATTTCCTCCCTCAAGCCTTTTACAAGTCCTTCCATAATAAGCATTTGTAGGATTGGTAGCTAATGCAGGATAAGATCAGATCATTAAGGGAGAGTATGGAGGCAGACCCAACCCTAAGCCACTGCACACACAGCTACAGAAACAGAGAGATAGAAAAGTACTGGTGTTCAGTCCCAGCATGCCCTATGTTGTTGTGGCACATACAGCAACACTCGAAAACATCTGACACATGAGAGGCAGTATAATGGTTACTGCTTTAGGAGGCAGACTCACTGGGCTCCAATCCCTCTGCTGTGTGACCTTGGGAAAATTATCTAACATTGCTATGGCTCTGTGTCCTCATGTATGAAATGGGAATAGTAGCATACACTTGCACATGATGAAGCACTACATAAGTGCCCCCTAACAATAACTCCCTGACAATAATGTAGCTTAAACAATATGTTCTCAATTGTGGCAAAATTGTCCCCAAGCAGGAAAAAATTGGTTTGGTGAGAGCAGTTGACTTTGGCATTACAATGATTTTTGGCCCACCCAAGAACCACAGTATATAAAGAATAATAAAGCTAATCAGTACCTACAATTTAATGGGGGTAGAAGAAAGCATCTAGAAAAAAATGTCCAAAAAATTTCCTTCAGGGGAAATACTGAAAAAAAAAAAAAAAGAAGAAGAAGAAAAAATAGCTTGAGAAACATGTTAGTAGATGAATAAATTATAAGATCATTGTTGTTAGGTGCCATCAAGTCAGCTCCAACTCATAGCAACCCCATGTACAACAACAGAATGAAACACTGCTCAGTCCTGTGCCATCCTTTTACCTTTAACCCAAACACAACCAAACTCACTGCCATTGATTCAGTTCTGACTCATAGCAACTCCTCTTTGGGTTTCTGAGGTGGTATCTCTTCAGAAGTAAATTGCCCAGTCTTCCTTCCGTGGAGTGACTGGTAGGTTTGAACTGCCAGCCTTCTAGTTAGCAGTCAAGATGTGTTTTGAGACATTCAAGGTAAAGTGGAATTCTGTATAGGCTCCTTGAACATTCATTGCAGTTGATGTCTATATTCTTTTCCATGTGTAAAATATCCCAACATTTTAGTTTTTAGAACAGACTATTGAATTCTAAAATAGGTGAGTGGACAAGATACTCACTAAAATGCAGTGCTGGGATTCTCTGAACTTTGCAGTATTAAGACTTCATGAGCCCTTTTGGAACCTATGTGCTTTGTGTGTATGATTGTGTTTTTGATTGCACATATTCATATAGATGAACTGTGTGGGCATGGCCACATGCAATTACATTTCACCCATCTGAAGCTTAGTTCTCCAAAGTAGTGTTGAGCATAAGCAGAACAGTCCTCTGCTCCTAGATCCAATGACACAAAGTCCATTTGTTAGTATTATTACTTGCTATCAAGTTGCTTCCACAAAGTCCATAGCAATGTTTAATCTCCATAGTTGTGTGACAATTTGTAATTCTCAAAATGCTTTCCTGTACACTATCTCATTCGATCTTTATGCATTCTTGTAAAGACCACTGGACAGCCAGGGCAGTCCCCATTTAAAGCCACAAACTTGAAGGCCGGAGAAGTTCAGTGAGTCTCCTGTAAAATCTCCCCATAACACCTAACACTTTGCAATTCTGTGGTACTCCAGGCTCTGAGAACATGCCCTTTGTTCCCGTGGGCACATATCAAGCCTAATTTAGGGTCTATTTTCTTTTCTTATACAAAACTTGGTGAGTGCTGCTCTGTCCCTGCACAGACAGAAAGAGAAACAACTTTAGCCCACCAACACAAGCACTCAAAATGTACCAGAGTTCAGGATCCTTTAAAGTTAACCCTATGCAGAGGTAAACAAGTTAACACTATGGATCTAGTAATAAAACTTTATGTACTTAAATATTTTCTTATAATTTGTCTCTAAGTTTTTTGTAGGCTTTAGTCCAATGTGTAAGGAGCTCTGGTGTTGTAGTGGATAAGGCATCTGGCTGCTAACAAGAAGGTCAGCAATTCAAACCCACCAGCCACTCTGCAAAAGGTAGATAGGGCAATCTACTTCCATAAAGATTTATAGCCTTGGAAACCCAGTGGGGGTTGCTATGAGTTGGAATCTACTTGATGGTAGTGGTTTGTTTGCTTGTTTGAGTCTAGTGCCTAAATTAGTAGCTATTCATAGACTGTCAATTAGATGAAACTAAATATTTTACTTTTAGCTGATCCATTGAGTCAAATGAAAAGAAGCAAATCATACTGAAAAATAAACCAGATCAAGTATACCAACCAAACTCAGGGATTTTATAGGACAAAACATTGACATGATGAGAAACTCATCTCAAAGGCACTAAGTGCAAACATATTTAGGAAATATTCTCTAGATACAAGAGTCTGTTGCTGACCTAGTTGGCTGATCTCATGCCAGTGGGAATGGCTACACAGCTGTGGGTACAGAATATCCCACTAGTGGGGACCTCTGGCTGAGCACAGCATCCACCAGACATAGTGTCTGGAGGCACTCCAGAGAGGCAGCAGGAAGTCAAATGTAGAGTCAGCTGATGGCACGTGGAGCAGACCTCACTTTGCTGTCTTGGAATGCAGGAAAGGCTGAGTAAACCCAATACAGTGTGTAGAAGTGAAACAACTGACTGAGTAGGTAGAAGTGATGCTAAGGGACACTCTTGAATGCAGCAAAGTGGAGACCATGTGTGATGGTTGGCACATAACCTGGGTCATGACCAGAGGACTGGCTTAGAGCCAGATTTTTCCAAGGTCACACTGCCTGGGGTCAGGCCTGGCACTGAGACGAGTACTCTCATTTTACTGCATTTTCTATTTCATCTGTGTTCAGACCCATATTTTCTCTTTGTAATGATTTCATGCCTTTTGGAAAGGAGTGACCTCATGAATCACTATGTTTGTTAATTTAATTGTATTTTGGATATCTTCTTACATATTCATCACAAATTTTCCTTCATTCCAGCCATTCTGATTTTGCTGCTTCTGGAGATATGTTAAGTTCTTCTGTCCTAATATCCAAGGATTTTCTACTTTACCATAAGTTCCTGTTTTGTAATTATTATATGATTGTTTAATATTTTAAACTAAGCCATTCAATCTTGCTTGTGGTACTTGTGGGTTTTTTCCCTGTCTCCATCATTGTAGAGTATCCTTTGTGTTTCCTTGTGTGGGTGGCTATTATGATTCCATGAGGTTGAGCATGGGGAGAAAGGTAGGGTGGGGAACTACTCCTGGCTAATCCATCCAAGTTGCAAAACTGATGTAGGCTGTCTGAGGAAGACACAGACAGCAATGAGAAACTAGAGGCTACACTCCTTTGTGCACTATGCCACACCCTCCCCAATCCACAGGCCTGCCTTCCCCATGGTTTAATAGAGTCCAGTACAGAAAAATTTTCCTTGCCACTGCTTGGCTGGATATGCTGAGCAGGACAAGACTTGGTGATTCTCCATGAATACAGGACTCTGGGTATGGGCAGAGGTTGGTCTTGCTTTAAAGAATTTGAGCATTTTCACTCCAAGACAAATTTACTATGGTGCTACACTGTCACAAACTCCAGGGAAGCCACTCCAGCAGATAAACTTCACAAGATCTGGAACTTTTAGAGTTGGGGTAGCTTGCTATGAGGCCACTTGAAGACTGACCTAGCATATTATATTGAATACAGTAACTAAGGTTTAAAATCTTGACCCAAACTTCTGCATAAAACTGTGCATAGAAAAACATCCCCTCTCCATTTGTACATGCATCTACCCTTCTGCTGTAAGAGACTGTTCTTGTCATGTAACCCAAGAACTTATGCAGGATGGGTTCTGGGATGTGGGAGGTGGGTTCCTGAGTGGAAGTTAATAGTAAAGGCCCTTACTCAGTGAACCATAAGCATTATGTAAACACAAGTAGTTATTATCACTACTTACCAGGATACAAGTCCACACATATATTTGTCTAGCTCTGACACTGTTAAGATGATCATCTTGAATAATAATTGATGCTGATGTAGATGGTCCATTGTACCTGATGTTGGCATCATTAATTCTGAGATCAGTTATTGATTAAACATTTCTGTGACTAGAAATTTCTGCACAAGTAATAATTAAAATAATTAATTAAAACCATATAGTATCAAAAAAAAAAAAGTGAAGATGACTTGAAACACTTACTGATGAAGATCAAAGATTACAATCTTCAGTATGGATTACACTTCAACATAAAGAAAACAATAATCCTCATAGTTGGACCAATAAGCAACATCACAATAAATGCAGGAAAGATTGAAATTGTCAAAGATTTCATTTTACTTGGATCCACAATCAACAACCATGAAAGCAGCAGTCAAGAAATCAGAAATCATATTGCACTGGGCAAATCTGCTACAAAATACCTTGTTAAAGTGTTAAAGAACAAATATGTCACTTTGAAGACTGAAGTGCACCTAACCCAAACCACAGTATTTTCAATTCCCTCATATTCATATGAAAGCTGGACAATGAATAATGAAGACAAAGGAAGAGTTGATGCCTTTGAATTGTGATGTTGACAAAAAATACTGAAAATATCATGGACTGCCAGAGGAATGAACAATCTGTCTTAGAAGAAGTGCAGCTGGAGTTCTCCTTGGAAGTGAGAGTGACCAGACTTTGTCTCACCTACTTTGGTCATGTTATCAGAAGAGACCAGTCCCTGGAGAAGGATATCATGCTTGGTAAAGAGGAGGGTCAGAGAAAAAGGGGAAGACCCTCAATGAGATGGATTGAGACAGTGGCTGTAACAATGGGCTCAAGTATAGCAATGATTGTGAGTAGTACAGGACCAGGCAGTGTTTTGTTCTGTTGCACATAGGGTCACTTTGAATGGCAGTGGATTTGGTTTTTGGTAAACACAGCAACAACAGTGTGAAGATAATTTGAAAACAAACATTAGCTCTCTCCAATATGCCAAAAAACAGGAAAAATTCAAGAATATAAAAGAACAAGGAAAGGAAACATTACAAAGCAGTCCTAAAATAAAGATGACACACACAAACTGTTCTTGAAAAATAAAAATCTCTATAGTCACAAATATAGCCAAACATCTGTGGAAAATATTGCTAGCAGATATACACCTGACTTGGAAATCATTGGTTTTCTAAAATTCTTCATTAGAATCTACTAAATGGTGTCTAAGTCAATTCCAAACACATGTGATTGAAATAGATACAGTCATAATAATACACATTATTGCACATTTTTGCTTTTTCAGCACAAGCGAGGCAGTTAGTAATATAGGCCTTAGCTTCTATCAGAACTGGATTAAAATTGAGACTGTACCACTTACCATAAGTGAGACCTTGAATAACCTAAGCCTCAGGTTTCTCAAATGTGTTGTTGTTGTTGGTATGTGCCGTCAAGTCGGTACCAACTCATAGTGACCCCTCCTTGGGTTTTCAAGGCAGTATCACTACGGTAGGATTACCCAACCTTCCTTCCGAGGAGTGGTTGGTGGGTTTGAACCGCCAGCCTTCTGGTTAGCAGTCAAGTGCTTTAGCCACTATGATATGATCATACTAGGAATAATAGTCACCTCACGGAGTTTTCGAGTGAATTAAGGGACATGAATTTCTAATCAACGTTGCACTGGAAGACCTAGCCAGGGCAATAAGGCAAGAAAGGGAAATCAAAGTCATTCAGATTGGTAAAAAATTGCAGATGATATGATTCTATACATAGAAAACCAAGCGACTCAGCAAGAAATATACTGAAACTTATTGAAGATTTAACATAGTGGCAGGATACAAGATTAACATACAAAAATCAGTTGTGTTCCTCTACAGCAGCAAAAAGTTCTCTGAAAAAGAAATGAGGAAACCAATAGCATTTACAATGGCTATCAAAAAGGTAAGATACTTGGGAATAAATCTTACCGGGAACACAAAAGACTTATACAAAGAAAACTACAAAACACTACTTCAAGAAACTATGAGAGACCTACATAACTGGAAGAACATACCATGCTCATGTATAGGAAGATTGAACATTGCGAACATGTCAATACTACCCAAAGCAATCTATATATTCAATGCAATACCAATCCAGATTTCATCAGCATCCTTTGAAGACATGGACAAACCACTAATTTTATATGGAAAGGAAAGAGACCTTGGATAAGTGAAGCACTACTGAAGAAGAGCAAAGTAGGAGGTCTCACACTCTCAGATCTCAAAACCTACTATACAGCTACAGTTGTCAAAACAGCCTGGTATTGGTACAATGACAGACACATAGACAAGTGGAACAGAATTGAGAACCCAGAAATAGATCCATCAACCTATGGTCAGTTGATCTTTGACAAAGGGCCAAAATCCATAAAATGGGGAAGTGATAGTCTCTTTCATAAATGGTGGTGGCAAAACTGGATATCCATTTGTAGAAAAATGAAACAAGATCCATAACTCACACCATACATAAAAACTAACTCTAGATGGAGCGAAGACTTAAATGTGAAACCTAAAACTATAAAGTTCAGCAAAGAAAAAATAGGGCCAAACTTAGGGGCCCTAATTTATGGCATAAATAGACTATCAAGCATATCCCAAGATGCACAAACAACAGAAAATAAAGTAGATGATTGGGACCTTCTCAAAATCGAATTCTTATGTGCATCAAAAGACTTTTCCAAAAGAGTAAAAGAGAATCTACAGAATGGAAAAAATATTCATCAATGACATATCAGAAAAAGGACTTATCTCTAAAATTTATAGAAAACTCCAATACCTCAACATAAAAAAGGCAAGTAATCCACTTTAAAAATGGGCAGCAGTTATAAACAGACATTTTGCCAAAGAAGATATTCAGGCATCCAACAAGCACATGAAGAAATGTTCACAATCAGCCATCAGAGAGATGCAAATCAAAATAACCATGAGATACCATCTCACCCCAGCATCAATAGCAAAGTTCAACAAGACAAAATAACAAATGCTGGCGAGGATGTGGAGAGATTTGGACTCTCATATACTGCTGGTGGGACTGTAAAATGATACAACCACTGTGGAAAGCAGTATGGTGATTCCTTAAAAAGTTGGAATTAGAAATACCATTTGACCCAGCCATTCCATTACTAGGTATATATCCTAAAGAAATGAGAGCCAGGACAAGGACAAGGACAGACATATGCACACCCACTATTTACAATAGCAAAAAGATGAAAACAACCTAGGTGTCCATCAACTGAGGAATGGATAACTGAACTATGGTACATACACAGAATGGAATATTATGCAACTGTAAAGAATAACGTAGAATCTGCAAAACACCGCATAACGTGGATGAACTTGGAGGACATTATGCTGAGTGAAATAAGTCAATCACAGAAGGACTAATATTGTATTAGTCTGTTACTGTAAAAGTCAAGGAAAGATTTATACATGGAAGGAAATTTTCCTTGTTGGTTAACAGGGATTGGAAGGGAGGGAAGGGAAAATTTCTAGATACGTTGAAAAAAGAATATATCTATAGGTAAATATAGATATAGGTATAGATAGCAACCAAAGATTATTAGTGTTTACTAGGGTAGGAGGGAGGAGGGAAGGGGAAGGTTTTGTGTAGGGGGCATTGAGTTCATGCTCGTTAGTGGTAGAATATTTTGGAGAAGGATAGCAATAATGGTGGTACAACATGAACAGTGTCATCAATGTCCCTGGGCTGCAAATGTGGAAGTTGTTATGTTGACAAATGTTTTGTTGTGTGTTTTCACTTCAATAAAAGTAAAAAAGAAAAAGAATGTCAGAAAATCTGGTCACAAATGTTGACAAACCCATAGCATAAAGGGCAAGAAACCTTCATAGTAGGGGCAAAAGGGCTGCTGGTCTTAGATTTTCTTCTTTGTGTTTTCTTCTATTCTGGGCCTCCTAGTATAACTATTGCTTGGCACATGATGAGCAGGCAAAGAGAGAGCTTTCCAGTCTGTGAGTGGAAATGCTGTGAGTCATTTTCTCATTCCATCAATATTTATTTAGCTGTATTTCAGACACTGTCTGCATAAGTACACTCCTATTCTCATCCGAAAACCAGAAGCGCATCAAAGTGAGAGGAAGGGTTCTCGATCCATTTCCTGTCCTCTTCTCCTCCCACTCACTTCCCTGGACTGGGCTCCACCTTGCCTCTGGCTGGCAAGACTCAGCACTCTCAAAATCCACGTCATTGGGTTTCCTTTCTTTGCATCATCCCTCCCCCCAAAGACGCCAGAGCATCCTCATGTTCTCTGCTCTTCCTCTTTAACCAAACAAGAAATTATCCCATAAACTCACTGATATTAGTAGTGTCAGAAGCCCTCTAAATTCATGAGGTGGGGAGGAGATTAATGAGGATCAGTATAAAGCAGATTCTTATCCATTAGGGATAGATGTATTTCCACTTTCCAATTCCCCACCAACAACACCACCACAATATCTGACACCAGTCATCTCTCCCATAGGATTCTCCGCTGAAAAGCAGAAATGCTGAGTTCCATATTTGGTACAATGGTCATACAAAACTCCCAGACTTCATCTGAGTCCTTGGGTCAACTGCAGACAAAGCCCTAAGCTGGAATGAAGTTGGAACAGTGTATTTCGGGAATCGGGGGAAAAGGACAAAGGGCATATCCAGGCATGGCACGATGTTGTCTAACCACCACAACCACCAGCACATCTCACCAAACTGAGCACACCTGGCCCAGAGCTCTGTGTCTGTGTTTACAAGGCCCTTCACCACTCCCACCCCCATAGAGATATAAGTGGAAAGGGAGTGGTGGAGACTTGGCTTTGCTATGTTTATTTTAAACTCTAAGGAAGCCAGATTTCTCTTTCATTTACATTATGGTCCTTGTTGTTTTATTTATTATTTTTAGCTAGGGCTGGATGATTTGGTAATTCACTGGAGTATTATCTTTTAGTTCTGTTCTAACTTGTAAATTCTGTTTTCTACCTTACGTAATATAAGTTCAGTATCTAAATTATCTGAACGATTAATCAGGCTGCAAAATCCTTCCCTTTTCCATGTGTAAGTAAAGAGGAAAAGTGAGACTTGGCTACAGAAAATTGCCATATATATTCAGTTAGATTTTTAGGATTGTTTATTTCTCATATATGGATCACTCTCATTCTCACTTTTGCCTCTCCCTTTCTCTTCTCACCTCTCCTCTCCTCTTCGCTTATATGATCCTTTGGTTAGTCACTATATCTTCTATAAGGTATTTCTGGTGAAAGGATTTGATATGCAGGGCAGTGACCAAAGGTGCTACCTATTTCTTACTTTATGTATTTTCTTTCATCTCCATATCTTTCATTTCCTGGTGGCTGTTTCTCCACCAGGGAGCCCTGGTAGCTCCAATAGTTAAGCACTTGGCTACTAACCAATAGGTTTGTGGTTCAAACCCATCTGCAGGAAAAAGATCTGCTGATCAGCTTCTGTAAAGATTACTACCAAGAAAACCCTAAGGGGTATCTGAGTCAGAATCAACTCAACAGTACCTGACAACTACAACAATGACATTTCTCCATCATCAGCAAGTAGGCTATTCTCATTACCTAGTGCTGCTCTGACAAGAATATACCACAAATGGGATGCTTGAACACACAGGAGTTTATTCTCTTACACTTTGGAGGCTTGTTTGGGGTTGAAATCCCCTCAACCTTGCGCTTCAGCTCTGCCTCCTGCTTCCACCCCACTGAAGCTAGAGGCTTTTCTTCACTCAGACAGCTACTAGCTGCTGAGACTGACAAGCCTAAGGTTGACAAGTAAAAAGGCACAGTCCCGATGTTACCAAACCACACGGCAGGCCATTAATTCAAGTCCATTGAACGTCCCAAGGTTGGCAGAGCGGGGCAGACTGCTGAACAACAATACAGCTACATGTAGAGTTCAAGTATGCCATAAGTTGGAGACCATTCCCAAAGCTGTTGCTTATATACAGGAAGCAGACAACATCCCTAAAGCAGCTACTTAGCTGCTTGTGGTAGATCCTACCATGAAGTTGATTGCCAGTCTCATCATGGGGAATAACTACCACCAGGCCCAGCCAAATTGATGAACAACCTTAATTATGAACTTAATTATGAACTACCATACAGAGGATATGAGATTCCTGGTCTCTGTTCTCTACTTGACAGTGGCCCAACCCCTGAGGGTTACAAGGTGGAAAGTAGATGGTGGAGATGCATTTCAAGAACTGGGCAATGAGAATTCTGGTAAGATGGCAGAATAGGCAGAAAGACTGCATGGACCCTCTTCAACAAAGAAAAGGGGAACCAATTAACACAGATACAGAAGATAATCCTGGACCCCTGAGCCTTAAAGGAAAGGATATAGAAGTAGACTAAACTCTACTAGGGAAGAATTTGCATGAAAACACCAAAAAAGGAGACATACAGAGCTCCAGTCTGGCAGCGATCCTGATGGCACAGACAGCTTGGATATTGCCAAGTGGTGGTAGGACCTAAGAATTAACCTGAAAATCAGCCCAGCTAGCCAGGAACTGCACTGAAGACTGCTCTGGTGGCTGATGAATAAAAGGGGAAGCAGCAAAGAGGAAGGTGGGCTGAACTGTGTACTTTTGCTTGTCCTCAGGGTACAGTTTTTTTTTTTTTTTTTTTTAGAGCTTGTTTTGCATTAAACATTATGTGTACATTTAATTTCATTCCCCATTTACCATGTCCCACCCTAACTCAATATCCTCCCCTCCCTCCCCTCTAACCCTCCCCTGTGCCCCTCATATTTATGCACTCCTTTTTGTCCTGCATTTCCTCAGTTTTAATGTTGGTCCTCTGGTGTCCCATGGTCTATTGCTCTAAGGGATGTTTCACCATAGAGTATGTGGGTGCATCATTCATGGTCTGTGTGTATATCTTGTTAAATATTGGGCTGAGAGCCTGCCCCGGGGGTGTGTTTCATTCCAGGTGCAGAATGTATTCCAGAGCCATAGTATTGGGGGTCTCACCAGATTTGATCTGACCAGTAATTATGGTCATTATTGAGTTTTTAGATTTTGTTCCACGCTTTCCCTTTCACTGTATCCAGGATCTCCAGATTTGATCCTTTACTGGGTGGTTGGCATTGGTAGCTGGGCACCATCTAGTTCTTCCGGTCTCAAGGACCATCATGTCCTATGGCTGATTGCTTCCAAATGCCCTTGTTTTGTGTGTGTGTGTGTGTGTGTGTTCTCCACTTCCGACTCTAGGAGACTGTTAGCTGCATCTTAGATAGCCACTTGAAAACTTTTAAGACTTCAGTCACTACTCACCAATGTAGGATGTGGAGCAAGGCTTTTATGTATTTTGTTGTGCCAATTGAGTCTGCTGTCCCCCAGTACTGTGGTCCTGAGTCACTAGGTCCGTTGGATCTCTCTCTCACAGTGTCTGGTTGTCTGTGAGGGATTACTCTGTGTCTGTCTTCTATTGTTTCTGTAAGGACTGCAGGTATTTTGTATCACTGGTCTCTGTGCAAGATTAGCCTCAACTGAATCTGGTCATCTCAGGTGTTTATGTATTTATCTGTAGCCTGGTGTTTGGTGTTAATGGCAATGCAGTATTATGGACACATTGGTTGGTATTAACATCTGTTGTCTATCTCCTATGTGCACAATTTGGTGTCCTCCCATTTCCTAATGTTATCATGGTGGTCACAGATCTTTCTGGTATATCCCTCCCCCTACCCACAACAGCATGTAGGCACCAAATAGCCCAAAATTAATCTCTCCCCTTCCCTCCCCATCACAGTAACCTACTAAGTGAATTCCCTTTCCCAAGCAAACCCTTCCTTGTCTTTTTACAGTAATGGGCTCATACAGTACTTGTCTTTCTGCAGTTGACTTATTTCCTTCAGCATAATGTGCTCCAGGTTCATACACATTGTGAGATGATTTTCATATCCCTCATCGTTCTTTAATGTAGCATAGTATTCCATTGTGTGCATATACCATAATTTGGTTATCCACTCATCCATTGATGGCATTTAGGTTATTTTCATCTCTTTGCTATGGTGAATTGTGCTGTGATAAACATAGGTGTACATATATCTGTTCGTGCGCTATCTCTCACCTCTTTAGGATATATTGCTGGTAATGGAATTGCTGAGTCAAATGGTACTTCTATTTTCAGTTTTTTAAGGAAACGCCATACCGTTTGCAACAGTGGTTATACCATTTTACAATCCCACTAGGAATGCACAATCCAATCTCTCCGCAACCTCACCAGCATTTGTTATTTTCTGACTTGTTGAACTTTGCTATTATTGCTGGGGTGAGATGATATCTCATTGTTGTTTTGATATGCATCTCTCTAATGATTAATGATCATGAGCAATTTCTCATGTGTTTGTTGACTGCCTGTATATCTTCTTTGGTGAAGTGTCTTTTCAAGTCTTTTGCCCATTTGTTGATTGGGTTGTATTTTTGGTGTTGAGGTGATGAAGTTTTCTGTAGATTTTGGAGATAAGTCCTTTATCAGATATGTCATAGGCAAATATTTTCTCCCAGTCTGTAGGTTCTCTTTTTACCCTTTTGACAAAGTCGTTCAATGTACATAAGAATTTAATTTTTTAAAGGTCTCAGTCTTCTAGCTTCTCTTCTATCTTCTGCACATTCTGGGTTATGCTTGATAGTCTATTTATGCCATAAATGAGGGCTTCCAGATTTGCCCCTTTTTTTTATCTTTGATAAATTTTATAGTTTTATAGTTTAAGTCTTTGATCCAGCTTAGTTTGTTTTTGTGTATAGGGTGAGGTATGGGTGTTGTTTCATTTTTCTACAGGTGGATATCCAGTTTTGCCAGCACCATTTGTTAAACAGGCTGTCTCTTCCCCATTTAATGGGTTTTGGACCTTTGTCAAAGATCAGTTGTCCATAGATGGATGGGTCTATATCTGGACTTTCAGTTCTGTTCCACTGGTCTATCTGTTTATCATTGTACTAATACCACTCTGTTTTGACTACTGTGGCTGTATGGTAGTTCTTAAGATCTGGGAGTGTGAGACCTCCCACTTTGTTTTTCTTCTTGAGAAGTGCTCTGCTGATCCAAGGTCTCTTTCCTTACCCTATGAAAATAGTAAGTGGTTATCCATGTCCTTAAAAAATTTTGTTGGAATCTGGATTAAGATTGTGTTAAATGCACAGATTGCTTTGGGTAGTATTGACATTTTCACAATATTTAGTCTACCTATCCATGAACAAGGTAGGTTCTTCCATTTATGTAGTGCCCTTGTTGTCTCTTATAGCAGTGTTTTATAGTTTTCTTTGTATAGGTCTTTTGTGTCTCTGATGAGGTAATTCCTAGATATTTTATCTTATTAGTAGCTATAGTAAATAGTATTGTTTCCCTTATTTCTTTATCAGAGG
>NW_006921819.1:1934249-1936369 GCF_000298275.1 Orycteropus afer afer | reverse complement strand
TTTTCTTCCAAAATTCTTCTAAGGTTTTTTCTGCGTTTTCTTTGGTCTGTCTCTCAATCCTTTGAAGATATCCAAAGGTAATTCTTTTGAATTCCTTATCCAAGAGTTCCAATGCTGCTTTTTCCTCAAGGATGTGTTCTGGATCTGTATCCTGTTCCCTTGTTTCTACCACTTTATCTTGCTTCTTTGTGTGGACTGTGATGATCTGTTGTCTCCAAAACATCGTGGTGTTGTATTTAGATCTCTGTTACCTGTTTGCGAAGAGCAGCTAAGAGTGATTCAGGCTCTTCTTGGTGTTTTTTTTTTATCATTGGCCCATTGGTGTAGAAGGAGGTGTTGGCTCTTGCTTAGTAAGTGATATTGCAGGAGTTGTGGGTGTACTTGTATCTTATGGGGACTCTTGCTGTCTCCCACTCAGTTAGACAAAAATTACAATTGAATAACCATCAAAAAACTAACATCACATGGGCAAAAAATACACCATGCAGTCACAAAGAACAGTAACTAAAAAAAGGGAAAAAAAGAAGAATTAAAAAACAAGAATACCTGCAATATCTGGGCATAGGGCAGTAAGAGAAAAAAGGTAGAAAAAGAGAATAATGAACAAAAAATGGGAAAAATTCAGAAAGGGAAACAAGGAACAGGGTTAACTATGAGAAAAAAGGGGGAAAAAAATTTAACCAGGAATAGGGAAAAGAAAAAAAACCTGTAAACAAGGACCTGGAGGATAAGAGTAAAGAATAATAGTAAAAAGGACAAAAGTATTAGTAATTATAGTAGTTTTAAACAGACAAATGCAAGCAAACTAAACACCAAGAAAATAAAGACAAAAAGAAAAAGAAAAAGAAAAAAAATCGGTGGAGAACAGGGCAGGGCATGCAGGCTTAGTCTGAGCACACAGACTGGGATGGAGTTCCTGCAGGCCCAGAAGGTGGGTAGAAGTGGGGGATGGCTGCACCTCCATTCACCAAGGGTTGTGGGGTATAGGAGAACAAGAGGAATGTCATACCTTTTCAGTCGTGCAGGTCCAGAGTACCCTTGGGGTTATTGGCAAGCAGAAGCTGTTCTTAAGCCCCTGGAATCTGGTAGAGCATTGTCTCTTTAAATATCCAGAATGTTCAAACTACTTGTAAACATTCAAAATGGTGGCACCCTCTCAACAGGCAAAAAGTTCACAGCTCAGCCCATCTTCCTCATCATCGCTGCTTCCCTTTTTATTCTCCAGCCACCAGAGCAGTCCTCCGTGCAGTCCCTGGCTAGCAGCACTGACTTTTAGGTTAATTCTTAGGTCCTACTGCCACTCGGGAATCTCCAAGCTGTCTGTGCCATCAGGATCGTTCTGGATCGCTGCCAGACCACAGCTCTGTAGGTCTCCTTCTCTGGTATTTTCATGCAAATTCTTCTGCTATTTGGGGTTTAGTCCACTTCTATATCCTTACTTTCAAGGCTCAGGGGTCCAGGATTATCTTCTGTGTCTGTGTTAATTGGTTCTCCTTTTCTTTGTTGAAGAGGGTCTGTGCAGTCTTTCTGCCTATTCCGCCATCTTGGAATCTCTCTGAGATAACATTTTGCACCAGCTCTGGTAGCAAAATTCAACACGACACAAAATAAATGCTGGCAAACATGTAGAGAGATTGGGACTCTTATACACTGCTGGAGGAACTGTAAAGTGGTACAGACACTGTGGAAAGCAGTATGGCAATTCCTTAAAAAGCTGGAATGAACAATACCATTTGACCCAGCCATTCCACTACTAGGTATATATCCTAAAGAAGTAAGAGCCAGGACAAGAGCAGACATATGCACACCCATATTCATTGCAGCACTATTTAAATAGCCAAAAGATGCAAACAACCTAGATGTCCATCAACTGAGAAATGGATAACCAAACTATGGTACATACACACAATGGAATATTATGCAACCGTAAAGAATAACGTGGAATTTGCAGAACACCACATAACATGAATGAACTTGGAGGACATTATGCTGAGTGAAATAAGTCAATCACAGAAGGACAAATATTCTATTAGTCCATTATTGTAAAAGTCAAGGAAAGGCTTATCCATGGAAGGAAATTTTCTTTGTTGGTTACCAGGGGTGGGAGGGGAGGGTGGGAA
>NW_006921819.1:1930562-1934149 GCF_000298275.1 Orycteropus afer afer | reverse complement strand
GGGAAACACTGTTAGATGGTAGAGATAAGTATTGACTGGGGTGAAGAGAAGGTCAATTGCCCAAATGTGAGTGATCAACACAGTGGCACTGAGGAAGAGGAAGACATAGAGAGGTTCATGGGAGGTGCAGATAACAAAGATGAACCCTTTTGCACATATAGTACTACATTGTCAGTGGAGGCAAACATGGGTATATGAGTGATAGATGGGTCGACAAGCTTTACTATTAGGTATGTCTGTGCAGCGGGAAGTGTACCCAATCCATATATAGGGTTACCAGACAATGGTCCTACAAAAAAAATAAATAAACATAAATAAATAGACAAATAAATAATCATAATAAAAAGAACTGGGCAATGATCCTATCCTTTAATACATTGATGATTCTTGGCATTGTCCAAGAACACTTTATTAAATGGGAAGATGCTGTAGACACTTAGTATCATGATGGAGTTTTGAAGACTGTAGGATTGCTATCCAGAAGGCTGACAGTTGAAACCCACCAGCCACTTCTCAGAAGGAAGGTTGGGCAATCTACTTCTGTAGTGATACTGCCTTGGAAACCCAAGGAGGCATCGCTATGAGTTGGGACCAACTCTACGGCAATGAGTTTGGTTTTTGGTTTAGGTGGATCTCAGGATAGGTCAAAGACCCTAAAATGGAGATGATGGCCTTGGGGTAAGAGGGAAAAGTAGTATGGCTAGCTCAACAAAAATGCAGCCATTGCCATGGAGTCAGATCTGACACATAGCAACCCCTCCTGGAGTTTCCAAGGCGGTATCACTATGGAAGTAGACTGCCCAACCTTCCTTCCGAGGAGTGGCTGGTGGGTTTGAACTGCCAGCATTCTGGTTAGCAGACCAACGCCTTAGGCACATTTGAAACATTGCTACCACAAATATCAGCCTTAACAAGCTTATTTATAGTCATTATGAAAATGAGTGTACCTGACATAAGTAAATGAATGAATGAATGAACCTATTATCACATGCACCTTAAAATCACTTCTTCTGTAGAAGGATCTTTGCATTATTTCAGGTGAAAGCAGAAATATTTTCTTTCTAGAGTTCCAGAGTAATTTTTTACACTTACCCACTTGGATATAAAAGTCTTTGAAGTTAAAATAAACAGAAGTAAAGAGACAGAAAACAAATAGTAAAACTACAAACAATTCTCTGGACTGCATCAAGCCTTGTGACTCTTTAAAAAATAGGAAATGGAGAGAAAATTTTCTTTTAGTCCTACTGAGAGGTGGACTGTCCATGTTTATTTAAAATTTCTCCTTTGTTTGTTTTCTCCTTTTAAAGCAGAACTGCTTTTAGTAATATGAAGATGCAGCATCTTCAACCTATTAAGTTTATTTCATTTCAACTAGAGACAAAAATTGTTACAAAGCAGAAATTGAATAGTTTAGCTTGAATTCATTTGCTTTTTTGGGGTGTAGCTTTACTTACAATCCATAAAATATGCAAAATGGCTGAGAAATGGCCTAAAATTACATACACAAAGAAAAATAATAATAGTATTAAATGACATTGTATCTTTTTATCCAAATGAAGCCATATTCATGTAGCATCTAAACAATCAAGCTTTATGCGTGTGTGTGTGTGGTGCTCACTTCATACATTTACAAAATACACATGGTAATATGAATAAAATGGTGAAAACAAAGCAGAACTGGGCAAAATTAATACTGCCAGTCAGTTTACAATACCCTTTGAGCATTTTAACACAAACATTCATACAAAGAAAGAAAATATTAAAACCATATAGCACAGAACAAACTCCTTTCATATATAAAATGTAGATGATGTTGCTAGATTAGACAATATGGCTTTGTAAAACTAAAGTGAACCATCTGTTCAAAAGTACCCATGCACAAGGAGACATGATTGGGGCTGTGTATGTATTGCCGAGCACTCAGCACACTGATTTCCATTGTTCCAACTCCAATGAAAACTTCACCCGACCTCAATACAGATGACAATGGAGATGGTTAATTATGTAGTACCAACATGGTGAGGACTTGGTGGGCCCAAGCAGGAAAGCAGTTGTGAGAAACTTAGGAAAGCTTCTAACAATGTGTCATGATACGTGCTTATTAATATAAGACCACTGGACTGATTTATGAGTTGATGGGTTATTTGGTCTCTAAGGCAGTGTGCTCCAGGAGGTCCCAAGAGAGAGTACCAGAGAGCACTGCTTGGTGGAAAAACTGGTTTCTATTCTGTTACTTAAAACTCTGGACTAAATAATTTTTAACCTTCTTCTTTTTCTTTTTTTTCCCCTGTTCCTTAAGGGCTCAGCCACATCTGCAGTGATCAAAATTATTTCTGAAATTTGCATTTTGGAAAGTAGAGATCTGAATGTCTAGGTTTTAATCTGACCTCCTGTTTTCAAATTAGTTCATATTGGATCAAACTGAGATCTACTCATGGTAAAATTTTCTGATCTAAATGGTAATAAACAACTATTTTTGTGCGCGGAAAGAGACGGGTGGAATTGGAATACCGCAGTGGCTAAGTGCACGCACTTTGGTGTCTAGTGGGCCTGGTTTCAAGTCTTGACTGTAGTTATGTTACTCTGCAAGTTATTCTGACTTCCTAAACTCCATTTTATCACTTGTGAGGTGGTCATATAGTAGTTTTGGTCTTGTGGAGTTGCTGTGAGAATTAGAAGGGGAGACACATGTAAAGTACTTCACTTCCAGGGACCAGAGTGTGGTAAATGTCAATAAGTGCATGTCTTAGGCTGGGTTCTCTACAGAAGCAATATCAGGGAAATTATATATATATATATGGAAGAGAGAGAGAGAGAGGGATTGATCTCGAGGAAATGGCTCACATACTTGTAGAGGCTGGTAAGTTCCAAGTCCATGGCTCAAATGTTGAGCTGGAAGCCTTTCCTGACTCACACAGCTGGAGGGCTGATGATCCCAAGATTGGCAAGCAATGCTTGCCAGCACGCTGCTGGTTTGGGAGGCTTGATAAATCCAAGAATGGTAAGCAACATGGCAGTTTTTGGCTCACAGGCTGCGAAGCCAACAATCCCAAGATTGGCAGGCAATATGAGAGGTCACTGGTTCAAGTTCAGAAACTCTAGCTGATGATGAGCAAGGTGCAAGGTCCAGATCCAGCAGAAAGCCAGAGTACTTTCATAGGATGTCTAAAGCAGGCCACACCCCTGAGGAAACTCCCTTTTAACTGATTGACTGATTGGCTGCTGATAGCACATTTGTCATGGAGATCTCATCATGAGGGACGACTACCTCATAACTACTAAACCACCGAGAACCATGGCCCAGTCAAGTTGACACACAACCTTAACTATCACAGTGAATGAGTGGTAGTAGTAGCTGAGCTGTCCTGACCAAATGAATTCCTAATGGTACCAGTCTGTACTGGTAGATGGTTCAAGGAGCTGATCACAGCTATTCAGATTTGCTTTGTACTACAGAACAAGGGGACACTACATGGTTTAAAATCAAGAAGGGAGTGGGTCAGGGTTGTATTCTTTCTCCACACTTATTCAATCTATATGCTGAGCAAATAATCCGAGAAGCTGGACTATATGAAGAAAAACGTGGT
>NW_006921819.1:1921289-1923330 GCF_000298275.1 Orycteropus afer afer | reverse complement strand
GGCACAAGACCAGGCAGTGTTTCATTGTGTTGTACATAGGGACACTATGAGTCAGAACTGACTTCATGGCATCTAACAATAACAGCAAAAACATGACTGCTACATAATAGACACTGTCCTAGAGGTTGGGAGTACATTAGTGAAAAAAAATATAAAATTGTCTGCTAAAATGAACATAATAATAAGTAAAGTATATACTATACTAGAAAATGATTATGGACAAGGAAGAAAAGTATTGCAGAAAATGTATTGGAGTAAGGGTTGCAATTTTAAATTGGGTTGTGAAGGGAAGCCTAGACTTGAGGAGGTGAGTGGTGGAAAACACAGCTATCTGGGGGAGAGATTTCAGATGGAGAAACTGTGCGTGCAAATATTTGGAGTGGGAACATGCCTTGCATGCTCAAGAAATAGCAATTAGATGTGTGTGGCTGGAGCAGCATGAGCAAGAAGGGGAGTAATGGATCAGGCTGGTGAGGTAATGGTTGGGGGAGAGCATGTAGGACCTGGTAGGCCTTTTAAGGACTTTGGCCTTTACAGTCAATGAAATGAGGAACAACTGTAAGGTTTTGACCAGAGAAATGACATGATATGAATTACTTTCTAGAATATCATTCTATATGCAGGATTGAGGATTTAGTTACATAGACTGAGCACCTAGTATGTACCTGCCAATTTGCTAGGCAATGGTGCTACAGAGATAAACGAGACATGACCCTTGATTCTGAGGAACATGTGGGCTAGTCCACAGGAGGGAACAGCATGAAAACAAATCATGCATTATAGTGGGGTCAGTGGAGGCAGTGCTGTGTGCAGGGAATCATGGGAAGATAGAATAGGATCTTTCTGTCCAAACTGAGCATTTTGGGAAAGGTTTTTGGGAAGATAACATCTCATCTGGGTCTTTAAGCATATGTCTAAGTTGGCTGAGGAAAGAAAGGTGGAAATAATATAAAACACACCCACTGCCATTGAGTTGATTCCCACCCATAGTGACCCTGTAAAACAGCATAGAATTACCCCATAGGATTTCCAAGACTGAATCTTTACAGAAGCACAGTGCCTTATCTTTCTCCCATGGAGCGACTGATGGGTTCAAACCACTGAAGTTTTAGTTAGCAGTCGAATGCTTTAACCACTGTAACACCAGAGCTCCTTAATAGCATTATGTTGTTCTTATTGTTATAGGAGGAAAGAAAGCATAACAAAAGCATGGAGGCATTTTCCTTGGATCAACAATCCATGCCCATGGAAACAGCAGTCAAGAAATCAAATGGAGTCGGTAAATGGAGTTTTGTTTTTGTTTTCCCTTTTTTAAATTATGAAAATGGGCTTTAGATGTGATATGTCCAGAGAGAGAAGCTTGGAGTGGTAGATGGAGGCAATGATATGGAGAGATATTATACCTAAGTGATGCTAGATGTGGTGGTGAGTCATTTCAGAGCTTAACCAGGAATAACATTATAATAAACTTTATTTTTAACCTTAATGTCTGGCTCCCCCACTAAAATCTATGGTCCAGACAGGCAGCATTGTTCAGTGTTGTATTCTCAACCAGAAATGATCTCTTAACATAGTAGACACATAATAAATATTTGTTAAATGTGTGAGTGAATATTCAAATTAGAGTTTTAGAAAGCTCTGTTTGGCAAACCAGTTTTGTTGGTGCCCCTGATGCTATCCAAGTCCTTCTATAGCAAAGCTTGTGTTCAGCTTCCTACTCTCTAGAACTGTACCTGCCCATAGTGGTGTGCAGTTCACCCTGTTGAAATTATCATCCTTCTAAGCTCAGTCATAACATCTCTCCTTCAGGAGTCTTCCATGGACCACTAGTCTTATGTTGAAGGTTTTTCTAACTATTCCCAAGGGAATCTGAGTATATCTCTGCTACGTATTTTTCCAGGAGCTCTGGTAGCATAGTGGCTAAGGCACTTGACTGCTAACCAGAAAGCTGGAGGTTCAAACCCACCAGCCACTCCTCGGAAGGAAGGTTGGGCAATCCTACTTCTGTAGTGATACTGCCTCGGAAACCCAAGGAGGGGTC
>NW_006921819.1:1917781-1921189 GCF_000298275.1 Orycteropus afer afer | reverse complement strand
ATGATGGGCTTGAGTATAGCAGAGATTGTGGGGCTGGCGCGGGATCGGGCAGTGTTTTGTTCTGCTGTACATGGGGTCGCTATGAGTCGGAAACGACTCGACGGCACTTAACAACAACAACAACAACCTAGTATTCTTGGTTATAAAGCCACTGAAGAGTACTCTAGCTAATTTAAACAGAAAGAGGATTTGTTGGAAGGATAGCATGGGCTCACAGATTCTTTCCAAAGCTTGGAGGCAATGTGTCAGGACCACTGGCCCACCGGGGAACAGAGCTGATCTAGTAAAGACATGCCCACTGTTGCCATTGGGCCAGATATTTCAGATTGCCTGGAACACCATGGACACTGGACCCTGGGAATGGGCTCTGTTCCCTCTGAAATCATGACTGGCTGGCCCTGTTGCCCTACCCATGACAGTGGATTCCTACCAAACCCATTTTATTGTCACCATAAGCTTCTGATACAAAACTGTAGCAGGTGAGTGGGTTTGGTAGTGCCTATTCACAAGTCTGAGCTCTTATCCACAAGGGTAACTGACATTTTCAATTTCTAGATGGGAGATGGTTCTACCATAATCATAGGCATGGGGTTCATATGATGGAACAGCAACAAAAATGACAAATGACAACTATAAGAACATGGACAAATGTCCTGAGGACTCCCTAGACTATTCTGTTCCGTGCTAACTTAATTAATAATTATGGACTGTTTTCCTTAGGTTAATGACAGTCTGAAAAAATATTTTTGGGTACTGAATAAGACAGGAGTTCTCTTATACCCTGCATTATGTTAACTGGCTTCATACCTTATTTGAAAAGAGGATTTTCTCTCTCACAGCCACTACAATGGGAACTGATTTATCACGTAAAAATGTCTTCCACATGTCTTCCAGTTAAAACATTGTTGTGGGTGGACAATGAGACAGGAGACTTGGCACAATCTTAACTATCACTTGTGACTTGAGATTAGTTGCACAACATCTCTGGAGTCAATTTATCTATCTGAAAAATTTTAGATAATAATATCTGTCTAATGGAATTGTAAGGAACTCTGTGACATAATAACTCAAGCATTTGACTGCTAACCAGAAGGTTGGTGGTTCAAACCCACCAGCCACTCCATAGAAGGAAGACTGGACTGTCTACTTCCATAAAGAGTGACTGCCTTGGAAACCCAAAGGGGGTTGCTATGATTCAGAATTGACTCAATGGCAGTGAGTTTGTTTTTGTAATGGAATTGTAAACATGAAATTACATCATATATATGAGAGTCCGTGGACTGTAATACCCAATATATACTCAATACTCAGTACAATACAATACTCAGTAAATATTACATGTGCACAAAATCATGGAAAAGTCTTGAATTGATGGGCATATTCAAGTGTTCTGATTCAGTTCATTTTTTTGCTTTATTTCTTCATGGAGAAAAATACATATTGCATGTCTTTTATGCCACCACTTGTCTCAGTTTATCACACTATGACTTTGTGTTTTGCTGTGATGTTTGAAACTGTGCTAGTGGTATTTCAAATACCAGCAGGGTCACCCACAGTGGACAGGTTTCAGCGGAACTTTCAGACTAAGACAGATTAGGAAGAAGGACATGGCAGTGCCTACTTCTGAAAACATTGGCTACTGATAACCTTATGAATAGCAGTGAAACATTGTCTGATATTGTGCTGAAAGAGACCCCCTCAGAAAGGTGATCCAATAAAATGTGGAAATTATTGAACAATATCATTAATATTACATGCAAGTAGAATTATGCTGAAAATAATTAAAAACATAGTTGCAGCAGCACATAGACAGAAGACTGCAGAAATTCAAGGCAGATTCAGAAGAGAATGTGGAACTAGGGATATCATTGCTGATGTCAGAAGGATCTTGGCTGAAAGCAAAGAACACCAGAAAGATATTTACCTGTGTTTTATTGACTAAGCAAAGGCTTTGGACTGTGTGGATCATAACAAATTATGGATACCATTGCAAAGAGTGGAATTTTAGAACACTTAATTGTGCTCATGGGGAATCTGTACATAGATGAAGAGGAAGTCCTACCAACAGAACAAGGGGATACTACACAGTTCAAAATTAGGAAAGGTATTATGCATCAGGATTATATCCTTTCACCATAGTTATTCAGTCTGTATGCTGTGAAAACAATACAAGAAGCTAGACTATAAGAAAAGAGCTCCTGTGGTGCAGTGGTTAAAGCATTGGGCTACTAACCAGTAGGTTGGGGATTTGAGCCTACCAGCTGCTCCATGGGAGAAATATGAGGCATAAGCCATAATGATTTACAACCTCAGAAACCCTATGGGTCAGTCCTACTCTGTCTTGTAGTATCATTATGAGTTGGAATGACTTGAGGGCAGTGGGTTCCTTTGTTTTTGGGACTATATTAAGAAGAACTCAGTATTTGGATTGGAGGAAGACTCATTAACAACCTATGATATGCAGATGATACAACCTTGCTTGCTGAAAGTGAAGAAGACTTGAGGTATTTCCTGATGAAGTTCAAAGACCAGTATGGATTGCACTGCAACATAAAGAAAACAAAAATCCTTACAAGTGGACCAGTTAGCAACATCATGATAAATGCAGCAAAAATTGAAGTTGTCAAGGATCTCATTTTCCTTGGGTCACCAATCAATTCCATAGAAGCAGGAGTCAAGAAATCAAATGACATATTGCATTGAGCAAACCTGTTGCAAAAAGACCTCTTTAAAGTTTAAAGAGAAAAGATGTCACTTTGAAGACTAGGGTATGCCTGACCCAAGCCATAGTATTAGGAGCTCTTGTGGTGTAGTGCCTAAGACATTTGACTGCTAACCAGAAGGCTGGCAGTTCAAACCCACCAGCCACTCCTTGGAAGGAAGATTGGGAAATTTACCTCCATAGTGATACTGCCTCAGAAATCCAAGGAGGGGTTGCTGAGTCAGATCCTACTTGATGGCAGTGAGTTTGGTTTCATTTTTGGCATGTGAAAGTTGGACAATCAATAAGGAAGAAAGCAGAAAAACTGATGCATTTAAACTATGGTTTTGGTGAAGAATATTGAATATATCATAGACTTCCAGAAGGAAAAAGAAATCTGTCTTGGAAGAAGTACAGCCAGAATGCTCTTTAGAAAAGATAATGGGCAGACTTCATCTGTCATTTTTTGGTCATGTTATGAGGAGGGACAAAACCCTGGAGAAGGATATCATGCTTGGTCAGCAGAAAGGGGTAAGATCCTCAGTGAGATAAATTGACATAGTTTCTACAACCATGAACTCAAGAATAGCAAGGATTGAGTTCCGGTAAGATGGCGGACTAGGCAGAAGGACTGCACAGACCCTCTTCAACAAAGACAAGGGAAACCAATTGACACAGACACAGAAGATAATCTTGGACCCCTGAGC
>NW_006921819.1:1900984-1912261 GCF_000298275.1 Orycteropus afer afer | reverse complement strand
CAGCCACTCCTCGGAAGGAAGGTTGGGCAATCCTACTTCTGTAGTGATACTGCCTCGGAAACCCAAGGAGGGGTCGCTGTGAGTCAGGGCTGACTTGACGGCACATAACAACAACAACAACAACAATGTATTTTTCCTTCTGCCATGTATTCATTAATTGTTTTGTTTATGTTCCTCACTAAATTGTAGGTTACATAATGTCGGGAGCTGTGCTTTATTCAAACAATTTCAATTTATGAAAAGGTTTTATTTAAATTACAGGGAACAAATAACATAAGTAGAAGATGTTAGGCAGATATAAGAAGCTATGACAAAAGGTAAAAAAGTGCAAATCAAGATAAAGTGTGTCTATACCCCTGTTGTCCATGGATGAATTTTGAGTCCAGATAGAATGAGTCAATAGAAATTCCATGGCCTCAAATCATTTGTTCCATGTATTTTGATTATCTCCAGAAGCAATGGTTGGACACATACACATGTTGCCTTAGGGTCTTGTAGGCTCTTCCTCCCCATGGCCTCATCTTATACTTCTAAACCCTAACAAAGAAATCCTTTAAGAGCCCTATGCCTGAGCCTGGGCTTCCTGTCTCACATAAGGATCCAAGTCTTCTTTGACCATGAGAACACCTGCATCCTGAACCAGGGAAGAGACCAAGGACAAAAGGAAAAGAAAGAGGGGGGCACAGGATCTAGGCACAGAAACATGAAAATTGAAGTAATAGGGCTCAGATGTGGGCTGGACCCACACCGTCACCTCACACAATAACATTATAAAATTTCCCTTCATATTATTAATTTGTATTAAGCTCATGGGAATTCCCTTTGTATTCCTGGGTGCTTTGTGTCTCAGGCCCCTTAATGTTACTTTGTGTTTTATAGGATCTACCTGATTCTGCCATTAGTAGAGGTCACCAAGTCAATTCCAGGATCTACAAACTATAGAGCAAGAAAAAGGAATGTTTGAGGACTGGAGAATACCCAGTCTCTGGATGTGCCTTGTGTTTTATATTGATTTTTTTTTTTTTTTTTTTTTTAACTACCTGTAGCCACCTCAGTCTTCCCTGAAACTCAGGGGAAGGAAACTAGTGGGTTTCTAGGAGTGTAAACAAGAAAAAGCAAATTTAGAATAGAAAGAAATATATACAAATGTTGATATTGGAAAAAGATGACTGGAACTTAAAGGGAGAAGTAAATTGAGAGAACTGATTCAGAGTTACCAGCCACTTGGGCCTGTATTCCTGAGACATGAGTGAGTACCTGGGGAGTGGGGAGGGCCAGGTTGATTTTCACCATAGGCTCTAGCATGGACTATCTGAGGGAACTACTGCTGCCCAACAGTAATAAGAGCTTGACAAGTCTCCTCATGGGCCTTCCCAGGACTTTTACTCTCAGTTAAACCATGCCAGAAAAATTCATGAAAATTAACCAATGCTTTTCACACTCCTTGGTCCCTGTACCTGTGGAGGAAAGAGTGAACAACCTAAGCTTTCTCTGGGTATAACTTGCATATGTTGTTTTTATGCCCTGCATTGAGGGTATATCCTTCCCTATTCCCAGACCTTAGATCAGGAATGGGGTACAGTGGGGTAGGGTGGTGGAATAAAATGACAGAATCTCTATTTGGAAAGCTGGTAAGAACAGTGTTTTTCAAAGTGATATATGTGTGTTTCCTGCCTCACTGGAGGACAAGAGGAATATATTAGAACTTCTATTTATTTTTATGTTAAACATAAAAAAAAATGTTTTACTAATGTTTACTATATAGACTGGCCTATTATCCTCACTTGGGCTGTTTATCGGGCTTCAGGTCACATGTGAAATAAATTTTTTCTGGAGTGACTCTCTCAAGGTTGGGGGACATCCTCACTAATCAGCTCCTTTCCCATCTATTGCAGTTTTGGAGTTTCCAGTCCTAGGATGCCATTGGTTTATCAGTTTTCACAAAACTAAGAGCTTTAAATTTAAATGGGAAATATTTATAATACTTTGCAATGAGATTGTGAGTTAACATGAAAATCTTTTGTACTATATTGAGTTTTTTTTTTTTTCTTTTTTTCGTGAAGATAGGCTGATTGCCTTTTTTTTAAATTGTGATTTGGGTGAAGACTATATTGAGTTTTAAAGTTCTTAGAAGAATTGTCTAATATAAAAATTAAGTGTATTTTTTCTTATAAAAGAGCAAGATATTTTTTTAAAAATTTACTATGTCTATAAAAATAAGTCCATGTTAGTGGATTTTTATTGCTAAAATTCAAATCTCTACTCTTAAAACACTTGGAAAGAAAAATTTCCAATTGTCTAAAAACTTTCCAAAGAGCAAAACTTTCTGATTAATTTGCAAAGGAACAGGACAGAATAAGATCCCAATTGACAAATGGATGATAGAACATTTTTAGCAGAATTTTAGCAGGAACCCTGATGAAACTGGTGAATGGGATGGAAAAGTAACTGTCATGATTTAGGCAACTCAGCCAATGTAATGTTTTCCCCTCCCCCCCATTTAGTGCTATGTATTTTTGAGTGTTCCTTTCTTTAACCACCACAGCCACTATAACCAAGAATCAAGGTAAACTGAATTTAGAATCAGACATTTCAATCTCTTTATCACAAACTGGTAAAACAAGATTATCAAAGATTTTTTAAGGAAGCATAAAGCAAAAAGGTTTTTGTACTATTAGTAATGTTTAAGATATTTAGTTTATTTCACTCTTTAAAAAACCATATTCTTTATATATATTTTATTAAGGGCATAGTAGAATGAAGCATTTTTTTTTTTTTTAAACTGATTAGGGTAAGTGATCAAAAATGTTGAACTCAGCTCTAGATATTTTATAAAAATTTGGAGAAATTAGATCCCTTTCTTTCAGGTGAGGGAAATGGAAGCAGATCTTCCCTCCATTGGTTAGGGTGTCTTTTCATTTATTTACCATATATAGCTAAATTAAAAGCCTCAATGAGATTACTGGAATTTGCTAAGTTTTTGCCTCATATAAAAATTAAAGACAGAGTATTAACTTGAGAACATGTGCATAATTTTATATGTTGAACTATTTGAATATTAGCCTTATCTGAATAAGCCAGGGTCTTTTTAGCTCTCTCTCTCTTTTTTTTTTAAGGTAGTTATCCCCACCTACTGCAATCAAATCGATTCAACTCATAGCGACCCCCATAGGGTTTCCAAGGCTGAATATCTTTACAGAAACAGACTGCCCCATCTTGCTCTGCAGAACAGCTGGTGGGTTTGAACTGCCGACCTATTGGTTAGCAGCCCAATGCCTTAACCACACCACCACCAGAGCTCCTTAAGCAGTAGTTTAAAAATTATAATACAGAAATAATTGACCAATTGAATATATTAAAATAACTCTGGCTTGTTTAATAAATATCTATTTGTCTTAAGATACTTATGTTCAGCCTTTAATTTAGATACATTTAAAATAATTGGCTTACTAAATAATATCAGAACTTTTCTTTCAAAAGTGCCCTTGTAAATGATATGATCTAAAGTGGAAGTTTGTGGAATGTTTATACCATGTAAACTTTATCACATAACCCACTGCTATCAAGTCGATTCTGACTCAGAGCAGCCCTATAGGATAGAGTAGAACTGTAGGGTTTCCAAGACTGTAGATCTTTACGGAATAAACTGCCTCATCTTTCTCCCAAAGAGCAGGGTTTGAACTGACAGCCTTTTGGTTAGAAGCCAAATGCCTAACCATTGTGCAAACTTTATCATAAAGACATACATTCTTTACTCCCAGTAAAATCTAGTTATTTTCATATAGCTCTCTATGATTAATGTTTATTTGATTTTTAACACAGAATCCTATGGAGATAGTAATTCAAAAGTATTTCGGTTGCCAACCTATTTACCTTTATCTTCTATCTGTCAATCATCTCCAACCAGTCTTTCATAACTCACCACTCCAACGTCTATGTGCTCTTTTTAAATCATGTCTGTGTGGAAATAGCCAAACTAGATAAATCTGAATTATTTGGTCTGTTTAATGCCTAGCCACAAAGTTAAGTTAAAAAAAAAAAAAAAAAAGACAATATATACATTATAATACCAGTTAGGTATTTGAAATAATTGCTGAATAATTACTAAAACATTCTATCGAGCACTACAGTGTAGTAACCATTGTTTAAGTAATGAACAAATGAATAAACATTAAAATGAAATTGCTAAATTGAACCACCATAAATATAGAAAATGTTCTGTATTAGCTAATTACATGGTTGAATATCCACATGCTTTCGATCTATTTAGCCAAGTGGGACAGTTAAGCCAATTATTAACAAGGATAATCAATGAAGATGGTCAAACAAACAAACTTTGTTATTAATGGCTTTGTTGTTGTTGTTGTTATGTGCCATCGAGTCGGCCCCAACTCATAGCAACCCCTCCTTGGGTTTCCGAGGCAGTATCCCTACGGAAGTAGATTGCCCAACCTTCCTTCCGAGATTAATGGCTTTAGCAGAACTTCTTACTGAAATTTCTAAGTTACTGCCTTAAAATGTTCTATTTAATTTCATTCCTAAATTTTTTGAGCCCTTCATAAAGCCAAAGCAAGGTATAGCATTTACTTCCTACTGCATGATAGGAAAATCTTTCCCACTAATTACTTCCAGGTGCTTTCCCCTAACCCATGGAGCACAGGCACTTGTTTGGGGTAGTGCATAATTCTTTGGAATCATAATCTGTTTTTGAAATATTCAGTGCGTGAAACCTAGACATTTGATGTGGTCAAAGTCATATCTCTTATTTTTATGTATTTGATGAATGTTAATTGTTTTAGGGTTTTTGATAATGATTTACTTAAACAGTTCTCCCCAGTTGTATGTTCTTTCAAGACATTGCCATATAGAGCACACATCTCTCATGTGATTTGCTGAAAACAATTATGTTTCTTCATGTCAAGGCTATATTTTTTCATACAGTTTACTGAGTTTTAAAATGTCAAGTAAAAATGCCAGGAAAAAAAAAATTAGTTAAATTATATTCACATGGACAATAACAAGTTGCCTCAGAAGGCAGAAGTGTTTGTTTGACCACAACATACAAATACAAATACGACTATAAACATAAATATAAATACCCACATATGCATATATGTGCTTAGATCTGTATCTTCAGACACCAAACGGCAATCATAAATGTTGAAGATGAAGTCTATTTTAAAAACAACAATAACAACAAAAAACTTTAAAGGAGAAGAAAGCTTTGAAACATGTCTGTAAACCATGTGAAATGTATTTAGGTTTTTCAAAGTGAATTGAAGGCTTTCAATTTCAGCAGAAGTAAATTACTGTCATTATTAATAGCAGACATGTGGCAGTGTTTTTAATTGAGACCAAAAATGTGGGTTCTTCCTAGCACAAGTTGGTGCAGAGTTGGAGGCTGGGTCATGTTTAGATTTAGTCCCATGGTGTTTTCCATGCCTAAACATCCAGTATGCAACCTCAGAGCTCAAGGATAAGGTATTTTGAAAAGTGATGATAAACCTTAGAGCAGGAAAAGAATGTCTATCATGCCAGTTAAATGAGAGTAGTCAAGATTTGTGGATTTTAATGAGCATTAGGGGGCAAATATACTGAGGCAGATACTTCAAGGCTAGCATATTAGCTCCTACTCTGTTTTCATCTCCTGACCTTCCTTCTCCTGGGATTATACTTTTCTCTCCAGAATTGCTTGATTTAGGAAATGAAATATAATATGAAAAGTCTGTTCTCTTATTAAAAGAGCTAATAAAATTTCCAAGGATATATAGATTTAGATTGTATTACATAGAAAGCCACAGAATGTGTCAACAATGCCTTCAAAGAACTTGTTGTCTGATAGGAAGACAGACATATTGCAACAAATTGCAGTTCAGTACAGTGATGAAAACCTGAAGGGTCATTGCTTAGGGAAGGTTTTCTAGAGCACCCAAACCCAAACCTATTGCTGTCCAGTTGATTCTGACTCATAGTGACACTATAGGACAAAGTAGATCTGCCCCATAGGGTTTCCAAAGCTGTAAATATTTATGGAAGTAGACTGCCACATCTTTCTTCTGCAGAGCAGTTGGACCTCTTGCTTAGCAGCTAAGTGCTTTAAGCACTGCACCACCAGGTGGTTCTCAAACATGAGCCTGCATTAGATCACCTGGAGGACTTGGTAAAACACAGCCATAGGGTCCCACTCCCAGAGGATCTGATTTAGAAGGTTTGTTTGCAGTTCTAGCAAGTTCACAGGTATTGCTGATGCTGCTGGTTGGAAGATTACCCTTTGACAACCACTGTCTTAGGGAGAAATGCTTGGCTGGATTTTGTAGGAAGAAAAAAGAGAGAGAATCATCCTAGGAATTCAGAAAACCAAGGATGAAAGCCTAGATAGGCAGCTGTTCAAGGGCCCAATAAGGGGACCCATCATCCTGATTTGTCCTCAACTGAGTTTTCCAGGATGCAAGACTAAACCTAGCAGGGTCCTGGGCCAATCTGGACAATCACCCAGGACAGCAGGGGGCTGGGGCTAGACAGGTGAGCATAATTCATATTTGATGGTCCCAGGTCAAGTCGAGAGAATTTAACTCTAACCAGAAAAGGGCCTTAAGCAAAGGAGAATTATAATAAGATTTATTCCATGGGAAAATAATTTTCAAAGTCATATTGACAAGAGAGGAGGCTAGTGTGGGCATCCAGGGAAGACACCCGTTGGCCTGAGCTGAGGTGGCCATGCTGGGTAATAGGTAGGGAGGACGATAGGCAAACTATGCTAGGAGACAGCATCCACTGGACTGGATGATCCATGTGGGCACTGAAGAATCTAGGGTGACTCTAAGGTTGGTGGTTTGGGGGCCAAGGGAATGATGATGGTAAAGGAGTGCACCATTTTACAAATAAGGAAATGGAAACCTTGGATGTTTCAGTGATTGGCCAATGTTAAAATGAGAACTATGTGGGAGCTAAAACTGAAAATGTCCAGACACATCACATTTTCTACTACCTATTTTATTCAGGAATGCTGTTTATATAATCTTTCTTATATGCTCCTAGATGCTAGGTATGTGTAGTGATTGTAGGGTCCTTCTAATGGCATGGTTATAGAAGTGATACGAGCAGCTGTTTTCATCAGCTGAGCTCAGACACATTTTTCGTCTTCATCTTTCTCTTTCCAGAGGCATAACACTGTTTGTTATATTTCTTCCATGCCATTTACTCCTCCTCTGACATTATGCACACCTGTTTTTTCTAGGTTTTGCTCTAAGATTCACATCAGGGAAAGTGTCTGTGCACTTGGTCTTTGTCAAGCTCTGGGTGACTAATACTGTTTTTTTCAATGAATTTCTATTAATATCTCTGTATTGTTGGCCCACTGTGTAATAGTACTTCCAAACACAACCTTTATGAACCCTGTTGACATAGTGGGAGTATTTCAGACTATGGAGCAACACCTTCTATTTAACATTATTACTAATTGAAAATTAATCTTAAGTTTCAGCATGAGTCAATTAGCTTAATAGGAGCTCAGTTCAATTTCTGTATCCTGCTGTGCAAACAGGACCAAGCAGGCTTTTTGACATTGGCTTGGGTTAACCAGGTTAAAATTTAGAAATAGGTAAGAGTCCTGAAAATGATTGTGAGTACAGAAAGTGAACAGCACAGATACATCTACACACAAATGAAAAGGAGACCACTGCTTGTTATCTGAACATATCTTTCTATTGGCTCTTTATTTCTTTTTAGATTTAAAATATATTTTATTTAACCCAATAAAATCAAAATATCACTTCAACATGTGTCAATTTTAGGAAATGATAAGTGAGATATTTTACTCTCCTTTATTTTACCAACTCTTTGAAATCTTACGCGTCCTTCATGCTCAGAGCATATCTCAATTTAATTCTGACCCATTTCAAGTGCTTGGAAGCCTAATGTAGGTAGTGGCTGCTGCATTGAGCAGGTTACAGACTGTTATCTTTGAGTCAGCTGGAGCTTAGTTTGAATCCTGGCTCTGCCATTGATTAACTTTCTAGCCTTGGGATAATTTCCTCATTTTTCTGACCCTTAGTTTTCTCACCTGTAAAATGGCTGTGGTGAAGATAAAATGAGAAAATGTATGTTTTTGTGGAGAGTAAACACCCAGTAAATTCTTAATTGTCATTCCAGCTAGATTTTAAATTTGAGAGCTCACGTGTAAGACCAATGATGCTATGTTTTCGGGCATCAAATTCATTCTATAAATATCTGTGGGTGATGAAAATAGCTGAACTTTGTGGGTGGACTTTAGTCAATAGCTATTCCTTTTTTTTTTTTTTTTAATTGTCATTTGGGTAAAAATTTACAGAACATATTAGTTTTCCATTCAACAATTTTATACACATTTTGTTTTGTGAGCCCCTCAATGTAAAACATTTTTTCTCCTTCCTTCCTGTATTCTCCCTTTTTACCCACTCCTTCCTTTCTGCCCCTTCCTGCCTTCTGAGCTTTGTTTTTGGCAAATGCTGCCCTCTTAGTCTCATGTTATTGATTGTATTGAGGCCTGATCTTCTTCCTGGTGTTATTAGTCCCTTTATGAGCCTGTCTGTTGTTTGGTTGAAAGTGGATTCCTGGTGGTAGGTTCTGTTCCAGGCTTGAAAGGTCTCTAAGGGGGGTAGTCTCATGCATCCATCATGCTCAGAGAACATCTCAATTTAATTCTGACCCATTTCAAGTGCTTGGAAGCCTAATGTAGCTAGTGACTACTGTACTGAGCATATCTGGAAAGCAGGCTAAAGAGTGGTCTTTAGACTAGTTTCCAACATCATTCTTTAAAGAAATGGAAAAGCTAATCATCAAGTTTATGTGGAAAGGAAAGAGACTCCAGATAAGCAAAGCACAACTAAAGAAGAAGAACAAAATAGGATGCCTCACATTTTCATATATCAAAATCTATTATACAGCTACAGTGGTCAAAACAGCCAGGTGTTGGTACAACAGACACATAGACCAATGGAATAGAATTGAGAATCCAGACATAAATCCATCCACCAATGGATAGCTGATCTTCAGCAAAGGGCCAAAGTCCATTACATGGGAAAGGAACATTCTCTTTAACAAATCGTGCTGACAAAACTGGATATCCATTTGCTGAAAAATGAAACTAGGTCTATAATTCACACCATACACGAAAGCTAACTCAAGATGAATTGAAGGCCTAAATCTAAAACCTAAAACTATAAAGATCATCAAAGAAAAACTAGGGGCAAATTTTGGGGCTCTAATTTATGACATAAATAGTATACCAAACATAGCAAAAAAATGCACAAACACCTGAAGACAAATGAAATGACTGGGACCTCATAAAAATTAAACACTCATGCATATCAAAAGACTCCTCCCGAAGAGTGAAAAGAGAATTACAGACTGGAATAAAAGTTTGGCAATGACATATCTGACAAGGAAATAATCTCTAAAATTTCTAGAAAACTTCAACACCCCAGTAACAAAAAAACAAACAAACCAACTAAAAAATGGGCACGGGCCATTAATAGACACTTTATCAAAGAAGATATACAGGCAGCCAACAAACACATAAAGAAATGCTTGCAGTCATTAGCCATTGTTGTTGTTTTTAGGTACCAACAAGTCAATTTCGATGCATAACAGCCCTGTTAACAATAGAATGAAACACTGCCCGATCCTTGCCACCCTTGAGCTCATCATTGCAGCCACTGTGTCAATCCATCTTGTTGAGGATCTTCCTCTTTTTATTTATTTAATACATTGTATTGAAATATAATTTATGTACAGTGAAAAACTGAAGTGACATGGATCAATGCATTTTTTTTTTCTTGCAGTGTTCCCTCCCCTCCCCTCCCACCAGTGGTAACCAATAAAGAAAGTTTTCTTTCATATATAAACCTTTCCTTGACTTTTTACAATATTGAAGTAATACTATATTTGTCCTTCTGGGATTGACTTATTTCACTCAGCATAATGTCCTCCAAATTCATCCATGTTATGTGGTATTTTGCAGATTCTACATTATTCTTTAGTGTTGCATAGTATTCCACTGTGGTATGTACCATAGTTTGGTCATCCATTCCTCTGTTGATGGGCACATCGGTTCTTTCCATCTTTTTGCTATTGTAAGTAGTGCCACAATGAACATGGGTGTGCATATATCTGTTCTTGTCCTGGCTCTCACTTCTTCAGGACATATACCTAGTTATACCTAGTAATGAAATAGTCCTCTTTTTAGCTAACCTTCTACTTTTCCCAGCATAATATCCTTCTCCAGGGACTGGTCTTTTCTGACAACATTACCGAAGTATGAGAGATGAAGTATGTCTATTTTTGCTTCTAAGGGGCATTCTGGCTGTGCCTCCTCCAATACAGATTAGTTCATTCTTCTAGCAGTCCATAGTACATTCAATATTCTTCACCAACACCACAATTCAAATGCCTCATTTCTGCAATCTTCCTTATTCATGGTCCAGTCCTCACATGCATATCACCAAAAACTAAACCAAACTCACTGCCGTTGAGCCTATTCCAACTCATAGTGACCCCCTTTGGGTTTCCTAGGTGGGTAAATCTTTACAGAAGTAGATTGCCCAGTCTTCCTTCTGAGGAGTGGCTGATTTGAACCACCAGTCTTCTGGTTAGCAGTCAGATGCCTTCAACACTACATTACCAGAGGTCCTATCTTTGCTCTTACTAACTAACTAACTCACTGCCGTTGAGTTGGAAAAGGGTCTTTTGAAGTAGGCTTGCCCAGTGCAATATATCATTTGATTTCTTGACTGCTGGTTCCATAGGTGTTGGTTGTGGATCCAAACAAAATGAAATCATTGATTACTTTAATCTTTTCTCCATTTGTCATGATATTGCATATGGGTCCATTTGTGAGGACTTTTGTTTCCTTTATGCTGAGATATAATCCATACTGAAGGCTATAGACTGTGATCTTCATCAGTAAGTGCTTCAAGTCTTCTTCGCTTTCAAGTGTGGTTGTGTCATCTTCATACTGCAAATTGTTAATGAGTCTCCCTCCAAACCTAAGGTTGTATTCTTCTTCATATTGTCAAGCTTCTTGGATTATTTGCTCAACATACAGATTGAAGGTTGTTGTTGTTGTTATGTGCCAGACTGAATAAGTATGGTGAAAGTGTACAACACTGATGCACACTTTTTCTGATTGTTTTATATTATTCATTTTTTAATACATTTTATTGAAATATAATTTATGTAGAGTGAAATACACAAAACTAAAGTGACATGAGTCAATGCATTTTTTTCTTTTTTTTTTTT
>NW_006921819.1:1899295-1899978 GCF_000298275.1 Orycteropus afer afer | reverse complement strand
TGTCTCTGGTTCCCTGTTTATAGTCTTGTAGGCTTATTTACTTTGGATACTTCCAGAGCTGGGTTGGTTTCTGGATTATATCATCATGTGTGTTAATGGTCAGTTGTTGTTAGCTGTTGTTGTTTCTCTGTCCAAAGGGCTCCCTTTAGCATCTCTTGTATGGTTGGTCTGGTTTTAACAAATTCCCTTAATTTCTGCTTATCTGGAAATGTCCTCATTTCACCAACATATTTGAGGGACAATTTTGCTGGGTACATAATTTTTGGTTGGAAATTTTTCTCTTTTAGTATTTTATATATATCATCCCACTGTCTTCTTGCCTGCATGGTTTCTATAGAGAAATCTGAGCTTAGTCTTATTGGTTGCCCCTTGTAGGTAACTTTTCATTTTTTCCCATGCTGCTCTCATGATTCTTTCTTTGTCTTTGGTTCTGGTGAGTTTAATGATGATATGTCTTGGTGTTTTTCCTTTAGGGTGTATCCTGTTTGGGGTTTGTTGGACTTCCTGAATGGATATATTCTCATCTTTTATCATGTCAGGGAAGTTCTCCTTTAACAAATCTTGGACAATTTTCTCAGTGGTTTCATTTTTCTCTTCCTGTTTTGGAATTCCAATGACATGTAGGTTATTCCTTTTGATCATATCCCACATGAACCTTAGGCTTTCTTCATTTTGTTTTGATT
>NW_006921819.1:1866666-1876880 GCF_000298275.1 Orycteropus afer afer | reverse complement strand
CTGTGTCTGTGTTAATTGGTTTCCCTTTTCTTTGTTGAAGAGGGTCTGTGCAATCCTTCTGCCTAGTCCGCCATCTTGCCCCGCCTCTATATATTTTTTTCTTAAATAGACATTTGTATAAAAATAATGAGATTTCATAACTTCAGATTAATGTATTTTTCACCATGAAAGATTATTTTCTTAAGATATCCTTCTATGACTGATTAAAAAGATCAGGAAAACATTAAGGGCAGGAGTCTTTAAGTGTTTTAAACTACATTTTAATTTTAGATGGGATAGATTGATTGCTTGTTGTGAAAAATAGGACAGTTAAATATTTTATACTGCTTCCAGCATCCCTCTTATTATATATTATGATTTTTCCCCATCAAGTTTTCTAACATTTATATTTCATTTTGTAACCATAGGTTGTTTAGTCCTAGTTCTATTTGTAAATTATTCCTTGCTCACCATTAGGTCTTTTACTGTGGCTATTCTGTTCCTTTTTTTTTTTTTTTTTTTAAAGTCATTTGGTTGGCTGGTTTTCATTCTTAAATGCTTCAAAGGAAAACTTGGCTGGATATCAAGTTCCTGGCTCACTTTCCCTTTGCATCTTGTACACATTGCTTCACTACCCACTGACAGTAAACATTAGTCCTTGGTTTCTACATTCAGCCCCAGTTGGCTTGACTTCAACACTACGTAAGTCTTTAAGAAGGACTAACAGGAGCTATGCATCTTAAGTTCTTTCATGTTTGGTACTTTTGACCCATTGTTTTTGTACTTGAACAATATATTAATTGAGTATCACATTCTTGGGTCATACTTTCTTTGCCTTAAAATACTGCATCATTGAAGTTTGTCTTTGAATATTGTTATGGACAAATCTGAGGCTAGCCTGGCACTCTCTAGAAGATCCTCTATTGGAATGACTGAAAAATTTTCAAGTTTTTCCTGGAAGATTCATAGCATTCAGGATAAGTCCTAGTATTTATCATTTATGTATCAATTTTCTGAAACATGTGTTTCTTCCACCTAAATTTCAGGAAATTATTTTTTCCCTCATGTATTAAATACTTCTAATTTTCTATTCACTATCCTTTTTTTTTTCATCAAGGACACTAACTTCATATTTCTTTAATAAAAGATTTTTCTTCCTTCCTTTACATTTTATCTGATTATTTTAAGCCATTGTTTTATGTTAGTAATTTATTTCTGACCTTAACTCTTTGTTTTTGCTGTATCTAATCTATTTATTTGTTCTTCAGTGGTATTATTTTGATGCTCAACTTATTCCCTCTGCTTTAAAATTTACCTCAAATTCCCCCTCATCCTCTTTTACCTACCATTTCATGAAGTTCTTTTAAATGTTTGAGTCATATTTTATGTGCAGAAAGGATTATTTTATGGTGACTGGCTTAAAATGAATATATGGCTGATTAAAGTTGCAAATATTAAATCTAATTTTAAGACTTTAACCTGCAAATCTATTTATAAATATAAATTTAGCACAAACAATATTATAAATTTAAATTATCTCTATATTTATTTTTTAGTCTCATGAAGTTATGTATTTCCTTATCTGACAAAGAGGAGTATTTTACCTTCAGGTAGACTGAGGTTTCTAAGACTGAAAATTCAAGACATAAATATAGTTATCAACCAGGGATTTGAGCCCAGAGCACAGATTCTTGGCTCTATACTTCCAGAATGAGTCTATCTAACCATGCAAAGAAGGTAGGGGCAGTTGCATAACATATCTCCAAGGAGGTATCACAGGAGTTGATCCAGCTTGCATACCACCCAGTAGTGGCCTTTGCAAGGTTGTGTATCAGCCTGGAGGAAGGGTACCTTACTAAAGATTTTACACAGAGGGATTGCCTTTCTCTAACTGTACAGGAAGAAGGGCATCTCTTTATGGGTCATCTTATTTTCCTGGAGTTGGTGCCTTTTTCTCTTTGTATAAAGGCACTTTACAGTAGTGAAGTGCTTGTGCTGGTTCTGTATGTATCAACACCACAGATGAACATGCAAAAGCCTTTCTGATAATCAAGTGCTATCTGTTGAGTCAGTAGAAAACCTTCATCCCTCAATTCTTACATGGGGTTTTCTTTTATCACCTGTTCTGTCGTATGTCTACAGTTCATTTTCAAGATTTGCTCTTCTCAAGGTTTTATCCCCTGATTTGGATAGACAGATTCTGTCCTGTATGCATGTTGCAACAAATTTATTTTGTGACTTATTTGGTGACATGATAGAATCAATTGCTTTCTTAGAGTCTGCATTATTTTACATTTTTCTGGCTGCATCTCAGCCACATTTTGTATTTGTTTATTAACATTGTTTTCAAAGTTCTATAATGTAAAGCACTTGGGGAATTTATTTGTTTTTCTTAATTTATCTTTGAATGGCCTCCATTTCTTAAGTTATATTTTCCTAACTGGATCCTTTATCATGTAATGCTTCTTTCTCTCACTCTCTCTCTTTCTCTTATTTTTTTCTTTTTCTCATCATCATTCTATCATCAGTACCTCAACAAGGAACTGACAGAAATTCAAGATGGATTTGGAAGAAGACATGGAACAACATCATTGCTGATGTCAGATAGATCCTGGCTGGCAGCAAAGAATACCAGAGAGGTGTTTACCAGTGTTTTTTTTTCTTTCTTTCTTTCTTTTTTTTTTTTTTTTTGACTATGCAAAAGCATTTGACTGTGTGGATCATAAAAAAATTATAGATAGCATTGCAAAGAATTAGAATTCCAAAACACTTTAACTGTGATCATAAGGAAACTATATAGACTAAGAGACAATCATTTGAACAGAACAAGGGGATCTTGTATATTTTAAAAATCAGGAAAGATGTGTGTAAGGGCTTTATCCTTTCACCGTACTTATTCAATCTGTATGCTGAGCAAATAATCCAAGAAGCTGGACTATATGAAGAAGAATGCAGCATTCAATTGGAAGACTCATTAACAACCTGCAATAAGCAGATGAAACAACCTTGCTAGCTGAAAGTGAATCGCTTTCTGATAAAGATCAAAAAGATAGCCTTCAGTGAGTATTACACGTCAACATAAAGAAAAACAAAAACCCTCACAACTAGACTAATAAGCAACATCATGATAAACAGAGAAAAGACTGAAGTTGTCAAGGATTTCATTTTGCTTGAATCCACAATCAATGCCCATGGAAGCAGCAGTCAGGAAACCAAACAACATATTGCATTGAGCCACCATTTGTCTGTCAGTTTGTTGTACTGTGGTGGCTTGCATGTTGTTGTGAGGCTAGAGGCTACACCACCGGTATTTCAAATACCAGCGGGGTCACCTATGGTATGGTGGACAGGTTTCAGCAGAGCTTCCAGCCTAAGACAGACTCAGAACAAGGAAGGGACCACCCACTTCTCAAAGAATTGGCCAGTGAAAACTTTATGAATAGCAGTGAAATACTGTCTGATATACTATTGGAAAACTTTATGAATATCCCTGAAACATTGTCTGATATACTGCCAGAAGATGAGCTCCTCACATCGGAAGGTACTCAAATATGACTGCGGAAGAGCTGCCTCCTCAGAGTAGAGTCAACCTTAATGATGTGGATGGAATAAAGCTTTTGGGACCTCCATTTGCTGATGTGGCATGACTCAAAATGAGAAGAAACAGCTGCAAACATCCATTAATAATTGAAACATGGAATGAAAGAAGTATGAATCTACAAAATTTTGAAATTGTCAGAAATGAAGTGGAGCACATAAAGATCGATATCCTAGGCATTAGTGAGCTAAAATAGATGGGTTTGAGCCATTTTGAATCAGACAACCATATAATCTATGATGCTGGGAATGACAAGTCGAAGAGGAATGGCATGGCATTCATCATCACAAAGAATGTTTCAAGATATATCCTGAAGGACAATGCTGTCAGTGGTAGGATAATAATCATACACCTACAAGGAAGACCAGTTAATAAATACTACTATGATTCAAATTTATGCACCAACTACCAAAGCCAAAGATGAGGAAATTAAAGATTGTTACCAACCTCTGCAGCCTGAAATTGACCAAACATGCAATCAAGATGTGTTGATTATCACTGGTGATTGGAAAGCAAAAGCTGGAAACAAAGAAGAATCACCAGTACTTGAAAAATGTGGTGTTGGTGATAGCAATTATGCTGGAGATTAAGTGATAGAATTTTTCAAGACCGATGACATATTTATTGCAAATACCTTATTTCAACAACATAAATGGTGGCTATACATGTGGATTTTGCCAGACAGGGTACACAGGAATCAAATTGACTACATCTGTAGAAAGAGGTGATGGAGAAGATCAATATCTTCAGCCAAAATAAGACCAGGAGCTGACGGTGGAACAGACCATCAACTGCTCATATGCAAGTTCAAGTTGAAGCTGAAGAAAATTAAAACAAGCCCATGAAAGCAAAAATATGACCTTGATTATATCTCTTCTGAATTTAGAGACCATCTAAAGAATAGATTTGATTCATTGAACACCAATGACTGAAAAACAGATGAATTGTGGTACGACATCAAGAACATTAGCCCTGAAGAAAGCAAAAGATCATTAAAAAGACAAGAAAGGAAGAAAAGACCAAAATGGATGTCAGAAGAGACTCCAAAAATTTCCCTTGAATGGAGAGTAGCTAAAACAAATGGAAGAAATTACAAGATAAAAGACCTGAACAGAAGATTTCAAACAGCAGCTTGAGAAGACAAAATCAGTTATTATAATGATATGTAAAAAGACCCGGAGTTAGAAAACCAAAAGGGAAGAACACGCTCAGCATCTCTCAAGCTGAAAGAACTGAAGAAAAAAGTCAAGCCTTGAGTTGCAATATTGAAGGATTGTATGGGCAAAATATTGAATGATACAGGAAACATCAAAAGAAGATGGAAGGAATACACAGTGTCACTGTACCAAAAAAATTGATGGATATTCATCCAATTCAGGAGGTGGCATATGTTCAAGAAAGGATGGTATTGAAGGAAGAAGTGGAAGCAGCACTGAAGGAATTGTCATAAAGCAAGCCTCCAGGAATTGATGGAATACCCATTGAGATGTTTCAACAAATGGATGCCAAACTGGAGGCACTCACTCAGCTATGGCAAGAAATTTGAAAGACAGCTACCTGGCCAACTGACTGGAACAGATCTATATTTGTACCCATTCCAAAGAAAGGTGGTCCCATAGAATGTGGAAATTATTGAACAATATCATTAATATGACACGCAAGTAAAATCTTGCTGAAGATAATTAAAAAATGGTTGCAGAAGTATATTGACAGTGAACTTCCAGAAATGCAAGCTGAATTCAGAGAAGGACATGGAATGAGGGATATCATAGCTGATGTCAGATGGATCTTGGCTGAAAACAAAGAATACCAGAAAGATGTTTACTTGTGTTTTATTGACAATGCAAAAGCATTCAATTGTGTAAACCAAAACCAAACTCACTGCCATTGAGTCAGATTCAACTGATGGTGACCCCTCCTTGGGCTTCTGAAGTGATATCACTACAGAAGTAGATTACCCAGCCTTCCTTCATAACAAATTGTGGATAATGGGAATTCCAGAACACTTAATTGGACTCATGAGGAACCTGTACATAGACCAGGAGGCTGTCATTAAAACAGAACAAGGAGATAGTGCATGGTTTAAAGCCAGAAATGGAGCACATCAGGGTTGTATCCTTTCACCATACTTATTAAATCTGTATGCTGAGTGAATAATCTGAGAAGCCGGACTATATGAAGAAGAGCATGACATCAGGATTGGAGGATAACTCCTTAACAATCTGTGATATGCAGATGACAGAGCCTTTCTTACTGAAAGTGAAGATGACTTGAAGTACTTACTGATGAAGATAAAAGACTACAGCCTGCAGTATGAATTATACCTCAACATATGGAAAGCGAAAATCCTCACAACTGAACCAATAAGCAGCATCATGATAAACTGAGAAAAGAATGAATTTCTCAAAGATTTCATATTACTTGGTTCAACAATCAACACCAATGGAAGCAGCAGTCAAGAAATCATATGACAATTGCACTGGGCAAATCTGTTGCAAAAGATCTCTTTAAGTACTTAAGTCTTTGAAGACTCAGGTGTGCCTAACCCAAGCCATGGTGTTTAAAATGGCCTTGTATGCATGTGAAAGTTGGAAAATGAATAAGGAAGACCAAAGAAGAGTTGATGTTTTTGAGTTGTGGTGTTGGTGAAGAATGCTGACAGTACCATGGACTGCCAGAAGAACTAACGAATATATCCTGAAAGAAGTGTAACCAGAATGCTCCTTGGAAATTAGAATGACCAGACTTCATCTCACCTACTTTGGTCATATTGTCAGAAGGGACCATTAGAAGGACATCATGCTTGGTAAAGTGGAGGGTCAATGAAAAAGGGGAAGGCCCTCAAGAAGATGGATTGACACAAAGGCTGCAACAATGGGCTTGGATATAGCAAGGATTGTGAGACTGGCACAGGACCAGATAGTGTTTCATTCTGTTGTACCTAAGGTTCCTATGAATTGGAGCTGGTCCAATGGCACTTAACAAAAACAAAAACATTGCATTGAGCAAATCTGCTGCAAAATACCCTTTAAAGTGTTAAAGAGTAAAGATGTCACTTTGAAGACTAATGTACTTTAACCCAAGGCATGGTATTTTCAATCACCTAATATGTGTTTGAAGGTGAAAATAAAACCAAAGAAGAATCAATGTATTTGAATTGTGGTGTTGGAGAAGAGTGTTGAAAATACCATGGACCTCCAGAAGAATGAATAAATCTGTTTTGGAGAAGTACAGGCAGAATGCTCCTTCAAAGCAAGAATGGTTAGACTTTGTCTCTCACACTTTGGTCATCTTATCAGGAGGGATGGTCCCTGGAGAAGATATTATGCTTGGTAAAGTAGAGGATCCATGAAAATGGGGAAGACCATCAACAAAATCGATTAACACAGTTGCTGTAGCAATAGGCTCAAGCATAGCTAGGTTGGTGAGGATGGTGCAGGATTAGGTAGTGTTTTGCTCTGTTGTATATAAGGTTTCTATTAGTCATAAGCAACTCAACAGCCCCTCACAATAACAACAACAACAACATTATTATTATTATTATTATTATCATTATATACTTTTTTTATATTCTCATTATTACTATCATCATCATCATTATCATTTTACTTTTCATTGCAGCTTATTTACATACTGGGTAAGAAGTGGACTTTTTCATCTGCACTTGTTTTGGTGGCCTAGTCAATTATACCAGAGAACTACTGAAGTCCTATCTGTACTGTGGAGTGTAAAGTAGTCTTGCCTTCTAAGGATTAATCACAGTCTCCAAGTATCAACCATGATGTACTCTGGAGGTTAAAATTGTGTGGGCCATTGCCATACTTTCTTAAAACTGTAAATGCCCAGCCTAACTCCTAGAGAAAACCAAATTGAAAAGATGAATTGATCTAAAGTGTATTTCCTGAGTATAATTTTCAGTAAAATATGTTTTAAAATGTCTAACTGAAAAGAAATTGTTTGGGCATAAATACATTGTACTTGCCCTTATTTATTGATGTGGGGAGAAAGTTTGTTACAACCTAATAGAATGTATTTCTAATAGAAATATCTGAGGGGGAAGAAATCCATCTTTGATTCTTTTTTTTTATGACACTATTCACAAAACATAAGAATTGAAGATAAGATTTTGACATTGTTGTTGGTCATATTAAAGAGTCAGAAAAAATGGGAGAGATGACAAAAAGTTGGAACTGTGAAAATATTAGCTCAACTTTCAAAAGAGGAGAAAAGTTTGTGACAAAACTCTACAGCAGATTATAAAAGAGTCAATTTGTGAATGTGTCTTAAACAAATGAAGTAATAGTTCCACTATTTCATATACAGAGAATGACTGGTGGATTTGACTATCCCGTTTGGGAAGGTTTCTTGGTATTCAGAAATATGTCTTTGGGAAGGAGGTGTGTTCTTTCCCTCTAAGCCGGGAGCTCCAGTAGCATAGTGGCTAAGACACTTGCCTGCTAACCAGACGGCTGGCGGTTCAAACCCACCAGCCTCTCCTTGGAAGGAAGGTTGGGCAATCCTACTATCCGTAGTGATACTGCCTCGGAAACCCAAGGAGGGATCGCTATGAGTCAGGGCTGACTTGACAGCAAACAACAACAACAACAACAGCTGCTCTGTTGAAGAAAGATGTGGCAGTCTGCTTCTTTATGGAAGAAAACCTTGAAAGCCCTATGAGGCAGTTCTACTCTGTCCTGTGGGTTGCTATGAGTTGGAATTGACTCAACAGCAACAGGTTTATTTGTTTGTTTGTTTTAAGGTTTATTATGAGGACTAATAGTATGTCCTTTTTCAAATGGCCATTAGTAATTTCTTTTAAAGGCTCTTTATGGGCATGTCCTATATACTTTTTAGCTAAGCCCCTCATCCTTGAAAATATTTTAGCAAATCCTGCAGCTATATTTATAGAGAATTCTTGGATTGGCTGAATGTTGGAGTAAATGATCTAAAACTCTTTTCTAGCTTTAAGACTCTGTGATCTGTTAGCTTTCATAAGACCCCAACTTTCCAATATAGCTGATAGTTTTAGGCCACATGATGACCTCTCCTTACTCCATCAGGGACATTTGTGTTCTTAAGGCTGCCTCTGGTCTAGTTGTCATCTCAACTCTCTTATGCCAGTGTGTGAGGCATCCATGACTGCAGAGAGTATACTGCTGCCTCTTGTGGAAATGACAATGGAGACTGGGTAGTCCATGTCTCAATAGCATCACACATAGTAGAAAGGTTAGTGTTGGAGAGATGAGCTCTTTCCCAGTAGAATCTCTGGGAACAGTTCCTGCAGGAGGCTGCTGCAGTTTAATCATCTCATGTGTGTGAAGCAGTCAGTTTTATGGCTTTGAAGTACACAGCAGCCTCCTCAGCCACCCCATCTCCTCCTTGTCCCTTTTAAATATACCTATTATGTGGTACAACAGCAGGTGTTTACAAAGTCCATCTCCTGGAGGGACAGAGAGTCATCCATTGCAACCTTCCTTTATGTATTCATTCATCCAACAAAATGCATGGTGTGTACACTAGCTTCCTGCCTCTGTCATAGTGAAGGGAAACCCTTAGGATATACTGTAGAGGACATTGTCAATATGAGCCAGGATGGCCAGAATGGTTTCAGCCAAGTGGTGTCCATCACAGTCCATATCTTGGCCTTAAAGTGAACAGGCACCAGCAATGACTGTGTGTGCTGGGCAGGCAAATGCTGGGCTTGCCTCTGTCATCATCTCCCAATCTGGAACATGCAATGATCTGCATTGCCTTTTGCCTGATATGGGAACAAATTTTGTCTAACAAAAAATATTCAGACCTTTAATTCTAAGAAGGTCAGTACTTCTCAGGGTTGAGACAGGGGGAAAAAATGACATCAGAGATATAATCAAGCTGCTAGGAGGGTGTGGCGAGGACTGCCAGTCACACATCTTGTTACCACACATTTTATACATGTTTAATTTTAGACAGAGAAATCCCTCAGGTACCTATTAAATCTCTTCTGGTAAAGGGTACTTTGTCCTCAAACCCCATTTCAACCCAAATTTCAAAAAAAGAGATCAGAGAAATGCCAATAAAATATAATTATTTGGCTGAATGCCTCAGTTTTACATGGCAGCTTGATTGAGAACATCATAGCTCAGTGTCTGATCTTGACAAAGTTAGTAGCTAAGAAAGGAAAACATCAAAAGCAGTAACATGGAATGATTCAAAGATGGAAATTCTGCACAGTTACATCCTTCCAATTACACAAAATTGGAACAAATCAGGAAATACACTTAGTAAGAAAAAAAAATCCATACTGCTTCTAAAGCATTCTGTCTTTTCTGAAATATCGCTATGAGTTGGGTCCGACTCGATGGCACATAACAACAACACATACGTTTGAGGGCTTACTATTCAAGAGTGAGTTCCTTCTTAGCTTATGTGGCTACTCACCTATGCTTTCCTATGAGTTTCCTGATGTGTTGTAGAATTGGTGGTCCAATCGGGCTAACATAACTCTCAAAATGTTTCCCAAACTGCTCAGACAAATATAAACCATGTAGGGTTTTTTTTGTACCACTGAGCTATTGTCAGAGAATAAGAACAAAATTTAACCATTGTTTATAACACTGAAAAAGAAATTATATGTATCTCTACCAAAAAAAAAAAA
>NW_006921819.1:1860382-1863406 GCF_000298275.1 Orycteropus afer afer | reverse complement strand
GGTAGGGTGGAGGGTCGACGAAAGAGGGAGAGGCCTTCAACGAGATGGATTGATACAGTGGCTGTGATGATGGTCTCAAGTATAGCAGGGATCGTGGGGCTGGCGCGGGATCAGGCAGTGTTTCGTTCTGCTGTGCATGGGGTCGCTATGAGTCGGAAACGACTCGACGGCACTTAACAACAGAAACAACCATAAAGAAATACTACATTTTCCACTGTATTTATTACATATTATTCTATGATTGAAATTGATAATAAACATTACTAAAGATTCTGTATGGTCTTGTACAGGAGGAGGTCCATAGTGTATGTAAGGGTGCTACCTTGAATTATCGCATCGAGTGATACCAACCCTAGTGACTTGATTCTCAGATGCCCCGGGATGGTTATGAAGTTCTTAGGCATTCTGGTCCTTGCCTTATTTATGACAGTATTCCCCTCCCTTGCCCATTCAAGTTTGTATCTATGCAAGATTCTGACCCTCCAAAGATGTCCATGTCCTAATCCTTGAAACCTGTGTATATGTGAGGTTACATGGCAGAGTGGAATTAAGGTTGCATATGGCATTAAATTTGCTAATCAGTTGACTTTTAAATATGAAGATGAATTACTTAGTATTGTATTGGAAGTCCTAGACAAAGCAATAGGCAAGAAGGGGAAATAAAGGAATCCAATTTTGTAAGGAAGAAGCAAAGCTATCCTGATTTGCCAATGATATGATCCTATACATAGAAAATCTCAGAGACTCACCAAGAAAGCTACTGGAACTAATAAAAGGATTTATCAAAGTGTTAGCATACAAGATAAATATACAAATCAATCAGATTCCTCTATGCTAACAAAGAGAATTCTGAAAAGGAATTCAGGAAAACAATACCATTTATAATAGCTACCAAAAAGGTAAAAGCTTAGGAATAAACCTAACCAGAGAAACAAAAGACTTACATAAAGGAAACTACAAAACAGTACTGCAGGAAATCTAAGAGATCTACATAAGAACATACAATGCTCTGGATACAAAACAATGTGGAAATGTCAATACTACCAAAGTGATCTACAGATATAATGCCATCTCAATCCAGATTCCATCATCATTCTTTAAAGAGCTAGAAAAGGTAATCACCAACTTTATATGGAAAAGAAATACCCCAGATAGGAAAAGCACTATTCAAGAAGAGAAACAAAGTAGGAAGCCTCACAGTACCTGATCTCAAAATGTACTATAAAGACACAGTAGTCAAAACAACCTGGTTTTAGGTGCAGCCATCACCCACTCCCACCCACCTTCTGGGCCCACAGGAACTCCATCCTAGTCTGTGTGCTGAGGCAGAGCCTGGGTGCCTTGCCCTACCCTACCCCTATTTTTTTCTCTTTCTTTTTTCTGGTTTTTAGTTTGCTTGTTTTTTTCTGTTTTAAAACTACTGTATTATTAACACTTTGTCCTTTTCACTATTATTCTTTATTATTCCCCTCCCAGGTCCTAGTTTTCAGCTCTTTTTCTTTTCCCTGTTCCTGGTTGCAATTATTATTTTTCTTTTTCTTATTCTTGTGGTTAACCCCATTCCTTGTTTTACTTTTTGTATTTTTCTCATTTTTTCTTCATTGTTTTCCTTCTCCACCTTTTTTCTCTTATTGCCCTATTCCCAGATATTGCAGGTTTTCTTGTTTTTTTTATTTCTTCTTTTTCCCTTTTTGGTTAATGTTCCTGTGTGATTACATGGTGTAGGGAGCTCTGGTAGCATAGTGGCTAAGGCACTTGACTGCTAACCAGAAGGCTGGCCGTTCAAACCCACCAGCCACTCCTCGGAAGGACGGTTGGGCAATCCTACTTCCGTAGTGATACTGCCTCGGAAACCCAAGGAGAGGTCGCTATGAATCAGGGCTGACTCGACGGCACATAACAACAACAACAACAACATTTATTGTCCATATGCCTTTAGTTTTTTGATGGTTATTGAAATGTAATTTTTGTCTAATTGACTGGGAGACAGCAACAATCCCCATAAGACACAACTACACCCACACCTCCTGCAACTTCACTTACTGAGCGAGAGCCACCACCTCCTTCTCCATCAACAGGCCAATGATAAAAAACGTCCAAGAAGATCCTGAATCACCCTTGGCTGCTCTTTAAAAGCAGTTAACAGATACCTAATTACAACAATGCCATGATGTCTGGGAGACAACAGACCATCACAGTCCACACAAAGAAGCAAGATAAAGTGGTAGAAACAAGGGAGCAGGATACAGGTCTAGAACACATCCCTGAGGAAGAAGCAGCATTAGAACTCTCTGATGAGGAATTCAAAAGAATTATCTTCAAAAGGTTTAGAGACAGACCAAAAAAAAGCACAGAAAAAACCCAGAAGAATTTTGGAAGAAAATACAAGAACAAAATGACAAAATAAACGAAAAATTAGAAATGATGCAAAATCTATAGACAGAAATTCCAAAGATTAATACCAAATTGTCAGAAATAGATAACACATTGGAAGGGCAAAGGAGCAGAATTGATGCAATGGAAAACAGATTTAATGAGATTGAAGAAAAATACCTGAATACTTCTTTGGAAAGGAATTTATCAGGAAAAAAAATTTAAAAAAAAAAAATGAAGAGAGCCTACAGTTCATGTGGGATACCATCAAAAGGAATAACCTACGTGTAATTGGAATTCCAGAATAGGAACAGAGAATTAATAGCACTGAAAAAATTGTCCAAAATCTGTTGGAGGAGAACTTTACTGATATGATGAAAGATGAGAATATATCCATTCAGGAAGCCCAACAAACCCCAAACAGGATAGACCCCAAAAGAAAATCAGCAAGACATATCATCATCAAACTCCTCAAAACCAAAGACAAAGACAGAATCCTGAAAGCAGCGTGGGAAAAACAAAAAGGTACTTACAAAGGACAACCAGTAAGAATAAGCTCTGATTTCTCAGAAGAAACCATGCAAGCAAGAAGGCAAGGGATGGTATATATAAAACCCTGAAAGAGAAAAATTTTCAACCAAGAATTATATA
>NW_006921819.1:1858753-1859981 GCF_000298275.1 Orycteropus afer afer | reverse complement strand
GAGTTCAGCGCAGAAAATAATATGGAACAAAGAAACCAGGGACACCATGAAAAAACACATAACAAAATGACAGCAACAAATTCAAACTTATCAATAATCACCCTGAATGTTAATGGATTAAATGCACCACTCAAGAGATGTAGAGTTGCAGATTGGATAAGGAAACAAAACCCATCGATATGCTGCCTACAAGAGACACACCTTAGAGATAAAGCCAAAAATAGATTAAAAATCAAGATTGAAAAGAATATATATCAAACAAATGGCAACTGTAAGAGAGCGGGAGTGGCAGTATTAATTTCTGATCAAATTGACTTTAAGACAAAAACCACCATATGAGACAAGGAAGGACATTATAACCATAATGAATATCTATAGACCCAATGAAAGAGCCCCAAAGTACATAAATCAGACCTTAAAAGAGATGAAAAACCAAATAGATGACTCCATAGTCATAGTAGGAGACTTTAATACACCACCTTCATTGAAAGATAGAACAACTGGAAAGAAACTCCACAAAGATGCAGTAGAGCTAAACAATACAATGCACCAACTTGGCCTTATAGACATCTACAGGGCACTTCACCCAACAGCAGCACAATATCATTCCTTTCCAGTGCACATGGAAGATCTTCCATGATAGACCATATGTTAGGCCATAAAGCAAGCCTTCATAAATTTAAAAATATTGGAATATTGCAAAGCATCTTCTCAGATCCTGTTGTTGTTATGTGCCGTTGAGTTGAACCTGACTCATAGTGACCCCTCCTTGGGTTTCCGAGGTAGTATTGTCACTACAGAAGTAGATTGTCCAACCTTCCTTCTCAGATCATAATGCTATCAAATTATAAATCAACAATAGGAAGATCAATAGAAAAAGAGTACACATATGGAAACTGAACAAAACCATCCTAGAGAAAGACTGGGTAAGAGAAGAAATCAAAATAGAAATTCAGACATTCCTTGAATCAAATGAGAATGATAACACAACATACCAAAATCTTTGGGACACAGCAAAAGCAGTGATCAGAGGCCAATTTCTAGCAATAAATGCATACATCCAAAAAGAAGAAAGAGACAAAATCAACTCTTTAAACCAACATATCGGACAATTAGAAAAAGAACAGCAAGAAAAGCCTACAGTCACCAGAAGAAAGGAAATAATAAAGATTCAAGCAGAAATCAATGAAACAGAAAATAGAAGAGCAATAGAAAAAATCAACAAGAC
>NW_006921819.1:1857358-1858653 GCF_000298275.1 Orycteropus afer afer | reverse complement strand
AATTCTTAAATAAAAAAAAATTAATTTTTAAAAATATACATTTCCAACACCATCAAGAAAGTAAGCTAAAAATAAGGGGTTAAAAATGGTTATGTAAACAACTATTTGATTGAGGAGATGTTACCGTTGTGGTTGAGGGGAAAAATTTGGAGCTTAGCAATCAGAAGACCTGGAGTCAAGTCCTGAAACCTCTTCTACTTGGTAGACAATCTTGAAAGTGAGGATGACTTAAGTTGTTAGCTTTTTTGTTTCTTCAACTTTAAAATAGAAATAATATTAGCATGTCTCAAAAAGAGTTGTTTCCAAGATCAAATGAGATAATGCACAAAAAGTACATTATAAAATGTTAAATACTAGACAGATAAGTCTTATTTAACTACAAAGAAAATTTACTTCTTGACCAGTGGCATTATTAGGGGAGTATGAGGGGTATGGATTGCACTGAATGACAGTGTCAGAGGGGGTGACATCAAAATTACTGTCTATAAAATTTTTTGTGTGGTGTTTCAGCAGAAATTTATTATTTTTTAAATAAAAATATTACTCTACTTATTTATAACAACAAAATCATTTTTCAGAAGCCCAGCTTACATGTGTGAATATATATACTAGGTGAAATTCTATGCTTATTTACTTCTAATTCATTCTGGTGAAAACTATCATTATTACCCAACTACAATGACACTTCGAATCATGTGGTTTTTGTCTGCATGTGGTACAAGCACATGATATTTTTTTTGCTGTTGCTAGTGCTATTATAGTTGCTGATTCTGTCAAATTTTCTGGTATTTTAGCTACAATAATGTGGTAATTCGTATTTGTGAACCTATATCAATAAGTTTTTTGGAGAATGAAGAAGTAATTAAAGGAAAAGAAGGAGAAAAATTAAAAAAGGCTTCCACTAGTTATTAATAATGTTGTAACCAAAAATGTTGTAATTCAGTGTAGAAAGAATTCACAAAACATTTTCTGTTGTTGTTGTTGTGTTGTTGTGTGCCATCGAGTTGGACCTGACTCATACCGACCCCTCCTTGGGTTTCTGAGGCGGTATCATTACGGGAGTAGATTGCCTAACCTTTCTTCTGAGGAGTGGCTGGTGGGTTTGAACCGCCAGCCTCCTGGTTAGAGTCAAGTGCCTTAGGCACTATGTTACCAGAGCTCCTAATTTTGTTGCTAGTATTCATATAATCTAAGAAATACATGTGGACTTCACCAGATGGAACACACAGGAATCAGATTGACTACATCTGTGGCAAGAGGTGGTGGAAAAGCTCAATATCTTCAGCCAAAACCAG
>NW_006921819.1:1845052-1849513 GCF_000298275.1 Orycteropus afer afer | reverse complement strand
ATAAAATACTTGGGAATAAATCTTACCAGGGACACAAAAGACCTCTACAAAGAAAACTATAAAAAACTACTTCAAGAAATCATAAGAGATCTACATAAATGGAAGAACATCTCATGCTCATGGATAGGAAGATTGAACATTATGAAAATGTCAATTCTACCCAAAGCTATCTATACATTCAATGCAATCCCAACCCAGATCCCATCAACATTCTTTAGGGATATGGAAAAATCAATCACTAACTTTATATGAAAAGGAAAGAGACCTAAGATAAGCAAAGCACTATTGAAGAAGAAGAACAAAGTGGGAGGTCTCACACTGCCAGATCTCAAAACATACTATACAGCCACAGTAGTCAAAACTGCCTGGTATTGGTTTAATTACAAATACATAGGAGCTCTGGTAGCACAGTGCCTAAGCACTTGACTGTTAACCAGCAGGCTGGCAGTTCAAACCCACCAGCCACTCCTCAGAAGGAAGGTTGGGCAATCCTACTTCTGTAATGATACTGCCTTGGAAACCCAAGGAGGGGTCGCTATGAGTCGGGGCCGACTCGAAGGCACATAACAACAACAACAACATAGACCAATGGAATAGAATTGAGAACCCAGAAATAGATCCATCAACCTATGCTCAGCTGATATTTGACAAAGGGCTGAAATCCATTAAATGGGGAAGAGAATGTTTATTTAATAAATGGTGCTGGCAAAACTGGAGATCCCTTTGCAGAAAAATGAAACAAGATCTGTACCTCACACCATACACAAAATCGAACTCCAGTTGGATCAAAGACTTAAATGTGAAACCCAAAACTACAGAGTTCCTCAAGGAAAAACTAGGGTCAAATTTAGGGACCCTAATATATGGCTTGAATAGACTCTGAAGCATAACTCAAAATTCACAAACAGCAGAAGAGAAACCAGATGATTGGGACTTTCAAAAAATTAAATTTTTATGTGCTTCTGAAGACTTCTCCAAAAGAGTCCAAAGAGAACCTACAGATTGGGAAAAAAAACAGTTGGTAATGACATATCTGACAAGGGACTTATCTCTAGAATTCATAGAAAACTCCAACACCTCAATAACAAAAGACAAACAATCCAATTAAAAAATGGGCAGAAGACATGAACAGACACCAAACCAAGGAGGATATTCAAGTGGCCAACAAACATATGAAGAAATGCTTATGATCATTAGCTATTAGAGAGATGCAAATCAAAACAACCATGAGATACCATCTTGCTCCACCACTAGTAGCAAAGTTCAACAAGACAGAAAATAACAAATGCTGGTGAGAATGTGGAGAGATCAGGACTCTGATACACTGCTGTTGGGACTGTAAAATGGTACAACCATTGTGGAAAGCAGTATGGCAATTCCTTCAAAAGTTGGAATTAGAAATATCATTTGACCCAGCCATTCCTTTACTAGGTATATACCCTAAAGAAGTGAGAGCCATGACAAGAACAGACATATGCACACCCATGTTCATCGCAGTACTATTTACAATAGCCAAAAGATGGAAACAACCTAGGTGTCCATCAACTGAGGAATGGATAGCCAAACTATGGTACATACACACAATGCAATATTATGCAACTCTAAAGAATAATGTAGAATCTGCAAAACACCACATAATGTGGATGAACTTGGAGGACATTATGCTGAGTGAAATAAGTCGTTCACAAAAGGACAAATATTGTTTTAGTCTGTTATTGTAAAACTCAAGGAAAGGTTTATCTATGGAAGGAAATTTTCTTTGTTGGTTACCAAGGGTGGAAGGGTAGGGTAGGGAACATTGTTAGATATTTGAGATAAATATTGATTTGAGTGAAGAGAAGGGGAATGTACCAAATGTGAATGATCAATATAGTGGCGTTGAGGAAGAGAAAGACATAGTGTGGTACATGGGAGGTGCAGACAAAAAAGATGAACCCTTTTGCACATAAAGTACTGCATTGTCAGTGAAGGCAAACATAGATATACAGGTGGATAGATGGGTGGGCAAGCTGAACCAGTAGGTATGTGTATGAAACATGGAGTATACCCATGAACATGTAGAGTCAGACAGTGGTCCTGTAAGTTTATTTGTATGATCTGAATTCCCAGGTGCATAGTAGTGCTCACAATAGGCAAGGTTGTAGTCACTGCTTGGTCACAGCCAGCTAGCCAGAGGGACTGAGTGGCTAAACCTGTGGGCTTGGGACTATAGTTGCAGGGGACATCAAGCTCAATTGACATAACATACTACACAAAACATTGTTCCACCTCCTACTTTGGCGAGTAGTGACTGGAATCTTAAAAGCTTTCAAGCTGCCATCTAGATGCAACAGTGGATCTCACCTCATCCAGAGCAAATAAGAATGAAGAAAACCAAAAATTCATGGATACAATCAGTCCTAACGACCGGTATACCATCTGATCTGCAGCCTATACAACTATAAGACCAGAAGAACTAGATGGTGCCCGGCTACCACTGTTAACCACTTGGAAGGGGATCTATGTAGGAGATCCTGGATATAGAGAGAGAACAATGTGGAACAAATCTCAAAATCATTTGGAGAGGAAAAAAAAGGGTGCGGGCACCAGGTTTGCTGGTACGATAGAGCCTGGTGGAACCACTGAGACTATGGCCCCTAGCTGCCCTTCATGTCTGGAATTGAACCCACACCTGTGACTTCTAGCCAAATAAAAGACAGGCATATGAGTTGAACATTTACCTGAGTTAGATACATTCCTTTGAGAGAACAAGCATGGGAGAAGGAAGGGCTGCTTAAGCATAAGGAGACAGCTCAGGGAACAGGAGGGCATAGAGGGATGAAGACAGGGAAGAGGTAATTTTTGGAAGGGGAGCGGTTGTATTGTGGTAAATTGTGGTCAATGTCATGAGACAAAGTGTATGTGAACTACTGTATGGAAAGTGAATGTGCTCTGTAAATTTTCACCCAAATCACCATAAAAAAATAAAATAAAATAAAACCTGGTTTTGATACAACAACAGATAAGCAGAATAGTGGAACAGAATTGAGAATCCAGAAGTAAATCCATCCACATATGGATAGTTAATCTTCAACAAAAGGCCAAAATCATTAAATGGGAAGAGAGAGTCTCTTTAACAAATTGTACTGGCAAAACTGGGTTTTCATTTAAAAGAAAAAAGAAACAGGATCCATATGTTATATCATATCCAAAAACTAACTCAAGATGGATCAAAGACATAAATGTAAAACCTAAAACTGTAAAGATCATAAAAAAAAAATTAGGGCCCTAATTTATGGCATAAGTAGTCTAATAAACATTAAAAAGAAATTCACAAACAGCAGAAGATAAACTGGATGACAGGGACCGTCTGAAAACTAAACATTTATTTGCATCGAAAGACTTGTCCAAAAGAGTAAAAAGACAATGTACAAACTAGGAAAAAAGTTTTAGCCTTGATATATCTGACAAAGAACAAATCTCTAAAATTTATGAAAACTTCAACACTTCAACAACAAAGGCAATTAAATTAAAAAATGGACAGAAGACGTGACCAGACACTGCACTGAAAGAAGATATACAGCTGGCAAACATATGAAGAAATGTTCATGACCATTAGCCATTAGAGAGATGCAAATCAAAACAAAACTGAGAGCATTTCCCTCAAAACAGAAAACAACAGATACTGGCAAAGGTATAAAAAAAACCCCAAACTCTGCTGTTGAGTCGGATCTGACTCATAGTGACCCCCTGTGGGTTTCCAAGGTTGTATCACTACAGAAGTAGATTGCCCAACCTTTCTTCCAAGGAGTGGCTGGTGGGTTTGAACCACCAGCCTTCTGATTAGCAGTCAAATGCCCTAGGCACTATGCCACCAAAGCTCCCGGTGAAGGTATGGAAAGATTGAAACTCATACACTGTTGGTGAGACTGTAAAAAGGTACAACCACTGTGGAAAGCTACAGTGCTTCCTTAAGAAGGTGGAAATAGAAATACCATATGATCCAGCAATCCCACTACTAGGTATATATCCTATATATCCAAGAGAAGTAACAGCTGTGACACAAAAAGATATATGCACACCTATGTTCATCACAGCATTATTCACAATAGCAAAAAAGATGGAAACAACTTAATTGCCCACCAACAGATGAATTAATAAACAAACTATGGTAATACACACAATGAAATACTACACAATATTAAAGAATAATGATGAATCTATGAAATACCTCGTAACATGCATGGACCTGGAGAATATTACATGAGTGAAATAAGGCAAGCACAAAAGGGTACTGCAGTGTAGTAAATTACTTAGTGTGGCTTTTCTACCCATAAGTCTTTGTAAACTCCAAGGTGGGATTTTCTATGAGCAACTGAGGAACTATCCACCTGGGTTATTTCTGTTGGGCGTGGCACAATACAATGTTCTGGGAGGTTCCCACTCTCTCACACATGCTTAGAGTTCTGATACTGTGATTGG
>NW_006921819.1:1839241-1840057 GCF_000298275.1 Orycteropus afer afer | reverse complement strand
GGGGTCGCTATGAGTTAGAAACGACTCGACGGCACTTAACAACAAATAACAACATATATGTATTGTATATGGAGATGTTCCTGAATTATGAAGGTGGACACAACATAATCTCAATGGGTGAAAAGTAATGGGTAAAAGTGGAAGGAGCAGGCAGAAGAAGAGAGTCAGAGAGGAGATGTTACAACATAAACAAGTTGAGAATGATGTAATGTAAGAGGAACTCAACCTGCCTTGTTGCCTTTGAAAATGGAGGAGGGGCCAACCAAGAACCTGCGAATGAAGGTGGCCACCAGAAACCAGAAAAGACAAGGAAACAGTGTCTCCCCTAGAGCTTCCAGAAAGAACCAGTTTTCAGACATCTGAACTACAAAGTTGTTACTTGCCATCGAGTCATTTCTGACTCATAGTGACCTCATGCACAGAACAAAACACCGCCCGATCCCACGCCAGCTCTATGATCCTTGCTTTACTTGAGCCTATTGTCACAGCCACCATGTCAATCCATCTCGTTGAAGGCCTTCCCCTCTTTCGTCGACCCTCCACCTTACCAAGCATGACATCTTTCTCCAGGGAATGGTCCTTTCTGACAACATGACCAAAATAGGTGAGATGAAGTCTGACCAAGGAGCATTCTGCCTGCACTTCCTCCAGGACTTGCTCCTTTGCAGCCAACCTGCCCAGTGCTACACGTCCTCTGATGTCCTGACTGCTGCTTCCATTAGCGTCAATTGTAGAACCAAGCAATGTGAATTCTTTGACAACCTCAATCTTTTCTCCATTTATTGTGATGCTGCTTATTGGTCCAGTTGTGAGGAT
>NW_006921819.1:1804147-1838581 GCF_000298275.1 Orycteropus afer afer | reverse complement strand
ATATCATTCTATAATTTCCACATGCTATGGGATCACCTTTCTTTGGAATGGGTACAAATATGGATCTCTTCCAGTCAGTTGGCCAGGTAGCTGTCTTTCAAATCTCTTGGCATAACCGAGTGAATGCCTCCAGTGTGGCATCCATTGTTTGAAATATCTCAATGGGTATTCCATCAATTCCTGGAGCCTTCTTCTTCACCAATTCCTTCATTGCAGCTTAAACTTCCTCCTTCAGTACCATTGGTTCTAGATCATATGCCACCTACTTAAATGGATGAAGATCGACCAGTTCTTTTTGGCACAGTGACTCTGAGTATTCCTTCCTTTTTCTTTTGATGTTTCCTGCATCATTCAATATTTTGCCCTTAGAATCTTTCAATATTGCAACTCGAGGCTTAAATTTTTTCCTCAATTCTTTCAGCTTGAGAAATGCCGACTGTGTTCTTCCCTTTTGGTTTCCTAACTCTGGGTCTTTGCACATTTCATTATAGTAATTGGCTTTGTCTTCTCGAGCTGCTCTTTGAAATCTTTGGTTCAATTCTTTTATCTTGTCATTTCTTCCATTTGCTTTAGCTTTTCTCCACTTAAGGGCAAGTTTCAGAGTTGCTTCTGTCATCCATTTTGGTCTTCTCTTCTTTTGTTGTCTTTTTAGTGACCTCTTGCTTTCTTCATGGATGATGCTCTTGATGTCATCCCACAATTCTTCTGGTTTTTGGTCATTGGTGTTCAATGCATCAAATCTATTCTTTAGATGGTGTCTAAATTCAGGAGGGATATATTCTAGATCATATGTTGGCTCTCGTGGACTTGTTTTAATTGTTTTTATCTTCAAGTTGAACTTGCATATGAGCAGTTGATGGTCTATTCCACAATCAGTTCCTGGCCTGGTTTCGGCTGAAGATATTGAGCTTTTCCATCGCCTCTTGCCACAGATGTAGTCAATCTGATTCCTGTGTGTTCCATCTGGTGAAGTCCACGTGTAGAGCCACCGTTTGTGTTGTTGAAAAAAGGTGTTGCAAAGTTGTTGGTCTTGCAAAATTCTATCATGAGAGTTCCAGCATTATTTCTGTCACCAATGCCAAATTTTTGAGCTACCGGTGATTCTTCTTTGTTTCCAACTTTCACATTCCAATCACCTGTGATAATTAACACATTCTGATTGCATGTTTGGTCAATTTCAGACTGCAGAAGTTGATAAAATTCTTCAATTTCCTCATCTTTGGCTTTGGTGTTTGGTGCATTAATTTGAATAATAGTCATATTAATGGGTCTTCCTTGTAGGCATATGGATATTATCCTATCACTGACAGCATTGTAGTTCAGAACAGATCTTGAAACATCCTTTGTGATGAATGTCCCACCATTCCTCTTTAAACTGTCATTCCCAGCATAGTAGATCATATGGTTGTCTGATTCAAAATGACCAAAACCCATCCATTTCAGCTCACTAATGCTTAGCGTATCAATCTTTATGTTTTCCATTTCCTTTTTGACAACTTCCAATTTTCCTAGATTCATAGTTTGTATGTTCCATGTTCCAATTATTAATGGATGTTTGCCTCTGTTTCTCCTCATTTGAGTGGTGCCATGTCAGCAAATGGAGGTCTCGAAAGCTTTACTTTATCCATATGAGTAAGGCTGGTTTTACTCTGATAATGCAGCTCTTTCCCAGTCCTATTTTGAGAGCTTTCTCATCTAAGCTACTCACCTTCTTCCTCTGTATTGGACAATGTTTCCGGACTATTCATAAAGTTGTGCAGTAATGTATCAGACAATGTTTCTCTGCTATTCATAAAGTTTTCCTTGGCCAATTCTTTGAGAAGTGGATGGCCTCTTCCTTCTTCCTAGTCTATCTCCGTCTGCAGCCGGGCGATACCTGTGCACCATGTGCACCCACTCAGTGTGAAACACCAGTAGCACAGCCCCAAGACTCACAGCAACACGTCACCACAGTAGGACCAATTGACAGACAAGTTTGTCTCCCTTAGCTGTTGGAAACCTTTCCATCCACCCTTACCTGGATCCCTGCAGCTGACTCCTCACTCTGATCTGGTCTTCTTGTCCTTTTCTGTCTTTTCCTTGCTTTCCCACCTTGCTGTTTGTGGGTCATAGCCTGGTTTCTCTCTTCTCACATGGGCCCTGCAGCTGACTCCTTGCTCTGTCCCGGTCCCCTTGGCTTTTTCTGTCCTTTCCCCGCTTTCCCACCTTGGTGCTTTGGGGCATGGCCTGGTTCCCTCTCCTCACCTGGATCCCTGCAGTTGACTCCTTGATCTGTTCCGGTCCCCTTTGCCTTTTCTGTCTTTTCCCTGCTCTCCTGCCTTGCCGCTTGTACGGTGTGGCCTGGGTTCCCTCTCCTCACCTGGATCCCTGCGGCTGACTCCTCTACAGAACAGTAGGATAATATATTTGGGTTGTTTCAAGCTGCTAGATTGTTGTTGTTGGATGCCATTGAGTCACTTCCAACTCACAGTGAACCCTGCGTGCCATAGTAAAACAGCCTCATAGAGTTTCTTGGCTGTAATATTTACAGAAGAAGACCACCAGGTCTTCTCCCATGGAGCTTCTAGGTGTGGTTGAACCTCATGCCAGCCTTTAGGTTAACCATTTAGCTATCAGGTCTCCTTCAGGGAACTGATACAGCCCCTCATGTCCCAAATACTCCATGGTTTTCACTTTTCACTGGGACTGTGCTTGCACAGGTATCTCTGCCCCTGCCCTTTAGTCCTTTCCAGACCTTGAGACTCCCAATGATCCTTTAAATTCTTGGTCAAATGTTTCATCTTTTTATAAATCCTTCCTTGCTCCCCCTGCCCTCCAGCCAGCTATTATGGAACCTTCCTATATATCTGCATAGCAGTTGGCTCGTCTCTTCAAGATATTATAGCATTAGAACTCAGTATCCATTTGCTCTAGATTACAGTCCAATGTAATCTTCTCTGATAGATCATAAGCTATGTAATGGAGGAATAGTCTTTAGCTATCTCCATACCCCTCACACTACCTAACACAACACTTGGAACCTTGCCATCTATGTTTGATGATATAACATGAATTAGATTAAAAGATGTTTTACACAACAAGCTGCTGAAAATGGACCTAGGGCCTGGTGATGGGTTGTGAACTGGGAGGTTTGTCTTCTCTGGGCCCTGATCCTGCCCCTCTTATCCTCAGGGGTGGTTCACTGGAGCACATGGAGCCCACAGCCCCCTTCAGGAGTAATCGGTTCTTCCTCTTCTCTCCCCTCCAACTTCCCTTACCACTTCTCACTGTAAGTTTTTCCAGAATTTATTTGTGTGTGTCATTATTATTATTTTAGTGTGAAATTAAATTATATGTGCCTCTTCTATTGTATTTGCATTTTACACTTTATTTCTAGTGTTTCAGTGAAAAGCTGTTGGCTTGTTAAAGACGTTTAGGGCTTCTGCCATACAATATGCAAGAGCACGGGACTAGTAGTCAGGAAGCCCACAAGATACAGGTGCTACATAAAACAATTTGGATATTTTTTCCATCCTAAGATTCTACAAATCCACACAACTCTGGGAAAAGAGTTTGAAAGAAGGGGTCAGTGCAAATGTGCCAGGGATGGTAAAAGCTGCAGGTTTTCAACAAAATCTGCCTCCGTGTGATTGCATAAAAGAAATTAATCCTAGAGATGTGATATAGTCCCTTTGGTCAGTTTTGTGCCCTCTGTGAAGCAGCCTCTAGGGAACTCTTTGCTGGGGTATGAGTTTGTGGGCTGGGGCTGAGGTCTGAGCCCAACCTCACCTTAAAAAGTTCCCTGAGAGGTGCAAAAGGTGCTACTACAGCCCACTGAGCAAAGGTCCTCCATCTCTGGGGCTCTCTAGGGGCTATGTTTGAGTTTGGGACACTCTGGATTATTGGAATCTATTCAGTGATGTAGCATACCCAACCGACCTTCTAAGCACATGTCACAGATGACCAAAGCTCATTTTCCTTTACCAAGACCCACAGTAGGAATTACATTTTAAATCATAACCTAGTATACATGATGGAAATGAATGCTTCACAGAACAATTTCTGCCCTTATTATATGTAATATCCTCCCGTATCTGCTGTTCTGTTTTATTCTATCACACTCTTCAAAAGACTGACATTTTGATGCATTCTTATGGCTCAAAGAATTCTTCTGATTTACCCATCACAGTCTACCTCGGCGTTACTTGCTCTTGTTTTATTTTGTCCCTTCTATCCTGTTACCTCAAATATGGATTTTCCCCTTGAGCCTGGATTCCTCAGTTAGACATCTCATATGGAAGAACTGCCTAGAGTTTTTTTTTTTTTTTTTTTTGGTTTCTACATGAGATGTTTTCTCTTGCCTGGTTCACTAAGCATAGCCTAAGGGCAAATCCTACCTGAACTACCACACCCAGTCTTGGCATCCAGACCCATCCACCCTAGCTCAGGTGCAGCATCCTGGGTCCTTGAGTGGGTGGGAAGAAGAATCAGACAGCAAGGGACCAGTTCAGCTGCTGAAGGATTGGGAGTCCTGGTAGCTGAACACAACAGCTCATTTCTGGGGTGCTAGGGGAGCATAGTACCCAAGGTTCATAAAGGTATAAAGGCATCTCTGAATGACCCAGGTAGACTGGCCACCATCCTCCTGTGAACCACATTCATTCTACTCATCGGTTTGGGACTTCGATGAGTCCCTATCTGCATTGGCTGACTTTCTTATGGGAATATTTCCATCCCAGCTGCTTGTAATTTTCTATTTACTATTCATATACATGTGTGCAAAGTTGCCACAGAGGTACATGTAACTCTCCATACTTACTGAATAAGTCCGTGGCAACATCTGTCCCTTCTGGGGGTCTGGGTGCTGCTCTTTTCTAAACCACCCACCAAGATTGTATATGGGAAATCTCGTATTTTTTGTTCCTTCCCTTAAATCCCTGTTCATTGAATAGATAGATAGATAGATAGATAAACAAGTAAATAAATAAACAAACAAGTAAATAAATAAATAATACCATACATTATTGTCTAGATTCCTTCTCTGGATGGCTGAAACATTCCTGTTTTAGTTCTAGGTCTTACTTTGTCTTAAGAACCAACGAGTATATAAACTCAAGTGTGTATCTAGTTTTTAAAATTTGACCTTGGAATTCTCTTTTGGGGTTATATCTCATGAAATGCCTTTCTTCTGTGTATGTTGTTGTTGTTATTGTTATGTGCCATTGAATCATCTCTGATTCATAGGGACCCCTCCTTAGGTTTCCGAGGCAGTATCACTATGGAAGTAGATTGCCCAATCTTCCTTCTGAGGAGTGGCTGGTGAGTTTGAACTACCAATCTTCTGGATAGCAGTCAAGTGCCTTAGGCACTATGCCACCAGAGCTCCCTCTTTTGTGTATAAGCTCCTAAATCTGCAAGGGATGTGCTGGTTATTGTCCTTGAGGAAAATGTGAGAAAACACATGGTTTTGCAGTGCAGTCAGCTCTCTGGGGTGCAGTGCTGTGTAGGTGTACATACACTCCCAGGGAGGGCTGCCCTCGAGGAGGGCCATGGATGCTTCCTGTTCTCCAGGTCAGCAAATAGTCTAATCACATCCAAGAAGTAGTCACCATGCATACTGTGTTAGCAATCAGCCCTTATCTATGATCTGCTGATTGTGCATGCCCATGCAAAAATACAGCTTGAACAAATGGAATTTTCCCTAGATGGTCAGAGATTCATCATCACACTGGAGAACTGAAATGACTGTTGAGACAGGAGCTGTCAGTCAGGACACCTAGGCTGTTCTGCTCCTGCACCAGCTCTCTTCTTGGAAGCTTTAACCATTACACTGTCAGAGCAGTGTAATTATGTAATTTTCATATGAACCAGTATACCTACTCCTAGGTATTTACCCAAAAGACTTGAAAATAGGGACTCAAACAGATACTTGTACACAAGAGTTCATTGCAGCATTACTCACAATAGCCAAATAGTAGAGACAACTCAAGTGTCCACCAAAAGAAGAATGGATGAACAAAATGTGGTATATACACACAATGGGATATTATTCAGCCATAATGAAAAATGAAGTTCTGGTACATGTTATGATATGACTGGATTTTATATTGAATGAAATAAGTCAGATACAAAAGGACAAATATTGCATAGTCCCACTTGCATGAAATATCTAGGATAGGAAAACTCATAGATAAAAAAGTTTATTAGTGGTTATCAGGGGCTAGGGAAAAGGAGTAGGGAAAAGGTGGATGGAGGATTATCATTTAAGAGGTACTAAGGGAGCTTTGGGAGCTCTGGTGCCTAAGGCACTTGACTGCTAACCAGAAGGCTGGTGGTTCAAACTCACCAACCACTCCTTGGAAGGAAGGTTGAGCAATCTACTTCCATAGTGATACTGCCTCAGAAACCCAAGGAGGGTCGCAATGAGTTGGAATTGACTTAATGGCAGTGAGTTTGGTTTTTTGGTTTAAAGTTTCTGTTTGGAGTAATGAAAAATTTTTGGAAATAGTGGTGATGGTTGCACACTATGGTGAATGTAATTTATGTCACTGAATTGTATACCTTAAAATGCTTAAAATGGAAAATTTCTATACTTTACCACCCCCAAAAATCACACTGAAAAAGAAAAATGAATTAAATAAATCAGGGAGAAGAGTTTTGCAAGCCTAGTCTTGCAAGCTAGTTTAAGGCTCTATGATGGGAAGATACTCAGCAGGTTCTGAGGAAAGAAAGCAGGACTGGGTGCACGGGGCCTCAGAGAGAATGGTGCAAGGTGAGGTGGAAGGTGGGGCCAGCACACCTCATGTAGGACTGACAATCAGGGAGAAGAGTTAGAATTGTATACTAAGAGTGTTGTGAAGCCTTTGCAGGATAAATCAAGGGAGGACACCAGAACCTACGTGTGAAGAAAATGGCTCTGGCTGCTGTGAGGAGAAGGGATTATGATGAAGGTGCAGTGGACATGGTGTTTGCAGCAACTGGAAGGCAATTGCTCTGAACTCCACACCACCAGAAACCTCACTCCTTTCATGGCTGAATTATAGAAAGTGTGCTTGTCTCCAGTGGAAATTATCTGAATTCTTCAACTCAGCTTTCATAGTGTTCCACTTTTGAAGGGAGAACCACAGTGCATTTCACTAGTGTCATTAGCTGCTGTCAAGTGGGCTCTCCACTTGTCCTTCCATGCACAATGGAATGAAATGTTGCTTGGTCCTGCACCCTCCCATGATTGGCCCATTTCCTTAGGAAAACCAAATTATCTGGTAATGGGAAAAGAATATCTTTAAAAGAATCTTGGGAATATTGAGTCCAGCAGCTGCATAACAAAGAGAAAGGGAAATACTCACCTGCATTGAGGTATTCAAGTTGCAGCACAGAGCTTCTCAGTACAGACAGTCACATTCACCCGCAGGAATGCCTCCTCTGTGCAGAGCTGCCAGCTGGTCCCCAGAGCTGCTGACCCAGCACTCCCAGGTAATTCCCAAGATCAAAACAGCCATTTGTACTTAAAATAATTGTATCAGTGCCATTTCCAAGATGCTTCTGAGTGCTGCTAACTTCAAAGAACCTACTTCCCCTTCTTTGAAAAATGAGCATTTTAATACCTGCCAGGTCACAATTCATGAGGCATGAGAGTTCACAGAATGTTCTTTAGATTTCAAGATGAAAGACCTCTAAGGACCAGGACTTAGTAAAGCCATGCGGGCCATCTCTAAAAGAGGGAGAGCTCAATGATTAATAATAACAACTGAAGAGAACTCCTTGGTACGCACCAGTTATTCAGCTCTATGCCAGCCAGAGTTGTGGATGGTGCCAGCTGGACTGAGGGGGACATAGCAATGCTCATTTGGTGATGGGAGGGTGGAGCACTGTGGATACACACACACACACACAAAACCAAACTCACTGTCATGGAATTGATTCAACTCATGGCGACCGCTCCTTGGGTTTGCAGGTATCACTATGGAAGTAGATTACCTAATCTTCCTTCCTAAGAGTAACTGCTGGGTTTGAACCACCAGCCTTCTGGTTAGCAGTCAAATGCCTTAGGCACTGTGCCACTGAGTGCTTTTCCACAGAGGTGAAAAGATAAGAGGATCAGTTGATAAGCAGTCTACCCCCAGGGACACCAGGTGCTTTTACACTTGCTGTGTGGACAGCATTACTCTTCTACCTTATGCTGATTTAAGTGGCGTCCCTTCAGCATCAGAATCTAACAGTGCTATTCCTGAAATAAAAGCTAAGGAAAGATTTTGTAGGTTTTCTTGTAAATTAGAAAAGTAAAGGAGATGCAAGATTCCCAGGGCTAGGACTTGACTGAGATATTTTCCGTGTTAGGGTTTTGTTTACTGTTTCAACTGCCACCTTTAAGTTAGCTCCAGGGTACTGGGGCAATCTTGTGCCTGTGAGACACTGGAACTAGTAAGATCATCAGGTGATGTGCCCTTCCCACACAGCCATGCCTTGCAGGCCCAGGTAGGAGTTACATGAGGAATGTGAGATTACCAAGTCTGAACACAGCAATGGCAGGATGGTGGCACAGGCCTGCTCTATCTTGCTTTTGGCCCACAGAGGCATGATAGGAGACTGACAGAGTTTCTGCCTCAGAGGCAGGACTGCTAGGCCAGCAATGGCTTTTCTTCTCTTTGCGATGTGCTGCATAGCACTATCTTTGTGGAGGTCAGCTGCTATCCAGAAGGTTGGCAGTTTGAACCCACCAGCTGCTCCGTGGCAGAAAGATGTGGAAGTCTGTTTTGTAAAGGTTTACAATCTTGGAAATCCTGTGGGGCAGTTCTGCTTTGTCCTGTAGGGTCACTATGAGTCAGAATCAACTTGATGGGAGTGGGTTTGGTTTCTAAGGACACAGCTGGCACGTTGGGATTAACCAAGTCAGTTGGGGGTGGTGGACAGGATTTACCAACTCACTGTTGGGCACAGAGTTGTGGGTAGTAGGGGGCAGGATGATGTGTAAAACCCTCTGCAGAACAAGTGAGTGTTGCATCTGGCGTGTTCCTACTTCTGAGCACCAATGAGGTGGGATTTGCATTACACTTTCAGAAGGACAGACTAAAGTGTGTCCAGGGGAGAGATGGAAAAGCCACTTTCTATAAAGACCTGGATATACATGTGAGGAGCAATAACTGTTTGAAAATATTGCAAACTGTTAGGGAAGAAGGAGTGAGACTCATTTTGTATCCTTGTTGATACTGACTGAGAGGATAAGTGGAAATAAGACAGAACAGGCTCAATCAATACACATGAGTGTTTTCTGAGGAGAAAGGAGCATGTGTGAAATTCCAGATCTGAATGCCCAGAGTTCAAATCCCAGCTCTGTGACCTCTGGCAGGTTAGACAACTATCCAGAGTTCATCTGCTAAAACAGGCAGTTGTTCAGTAATTTCCTCTTGAGCACTGAAATGTCATGTCATATGCATGGGAAACTCAAGAGTGGGGGAGGGGAGGGGAAGACTCAAAACATTCCTAGAGTTTGCATTCTAGTGGGGAAGAAAGGATAAAGAAACATAGAAGTAAAATATACACTAGACAATATAGTGATAGATAAGTATATGAGAAAGAAGCAGCAGGAAAATAACGTAAGGTGTGTGTGTGTGTGTGTGTGTGTATGTGTGTTTGTAGTAAAAATCTCTACCCCCTAAGAGTGAATGGAGAAAAAAAAAGTATTGAAAACCCTCACATGGTAAACAACAAATACTAGCCCCTGCCCAGCCCTATCCAACAACAGAAAGGCTATAGAGAGAGGCCATGATAATCCTAGGTCTGTAGTGGTTGGGTGGCCACCTGTCAGAGGCATGAATAAGGACATATTTACAATGGGGAGAACTTGTTGTTGTTGTTGTTATGTGCCATTGAGTCAGACCTGACTCGTAGTGACCCCTCCTTGGGTTTCACTATGGAAGTATATTGCCCAACCTTCCTTCCAAGGAGTGGCTGGTGGATTTGAACTGCCAGCCTTCTGGTTAGCAGTCAAGTGCCTTAGGCACTATGCTATTTTCCCACTTTAAGATTTGTTGATTCTTAGTTATTCTTTCTTTTTTTTTTTTTTTTCCCATGGCTCTAACACTTATGGTATAACCAAGGGCATCTTACTTCTCTCATCTTTAAACATGAGATGGTAGAAGCATCTCCTTCACAGGCTATACTGAGGAGTAAGCTAATGTTTACCACTTATAAGAGTAGTGCCAGCACATAGAAGGTGTCATGCAAGTAACAGCTGAGATTTTAATTACTTTCCCACTGGCTGGTGGGCCCCCACCCCAGCCCCCTTCTATGAGTAGCCTCTGTTGTGGAGTACTAAAAATCACTCCATTTCTATCAGAGTGGGGGTACAGAACCAGCTAGAAAGGCTCTCTAGAAGATTGTTTAACACCCAGAAGAAGCCCTGGGCTTGCATGGCTGAGACTGGCTTGGCTGACTCCGTGACAGCAGAGGAGATGATAGTTGTGCAACCTTCTTTGAAGTGCTATATAGGTAATCTCATTAGGAATATCACAGAGCAGATTTGCTGTTGAGATGAGTGGTGACTAAGGTATGAACAGTGGAAGAAGCCCTCTGTTAATAGGAAGATCTGTGATTAGGAATTCTGGTTCTCTTCCACACTGATTAAAACCATCATCCCGGTCCTTCTGAACCTTTAGTGATTTGTCTGTCTTTGATGTAGTTTTAATGACAAAGCAGACACAAGTGAGCTTGTGTAGTGCCGTGTGCTGGGTCTGGGCTTCTCCACTGCCCTTGAGGTCTGAGGACAGCAGATGGCCTTCATGCTTCTTTGCAGCTCTGACATTGTATAGTTCTAGAATGCCACCTGGATGTAAGGAAGATGTGTGGCTGAGACAAGCTATTGCCTAAGGGCTCTGGCATGAACTTTGACTGGAATTGAAGGGAAAAGTTTCTGCTCAGCTTTCCTGATGCTCTTTAGATTAGCTGTCCAGACCACAATGTTGAGATAGGCCCTGGTAAGCTGGGTTAACATATCTGCTAACATACTGCCACTAATGGTTGACAATAAATATATATTCTTAATGTTTGATGCCAAAATAAATGGTAATGACTAAAAATCATTTTTCATATTGTTTATATATAGAAAGATGCAGTTAAATTTTTTCTTATTTACTACTTATTTGCCTACTTGATAAATTCACTTAGTTGTTAATGTGCCATGGAGTCAGACCCAACTCATAGCGACCCCTCCTTGGGTTTCTGAGGCAGTATCACTATGGAAGTAGATTGCCCAATCTTCCTTCTGAGGAGTGGCTGATGGGTTGGAACCACCAGGCTTCTGGTTGGCAGTCAAGTGCCTTAGGCATTACACTACCAGAGCTCCTAATTTACTTAGTAGTTCTTATGATTGTTTTTTTTTTTTCTTTATAGAGACTCATTTATTAAGGTTTAAATAGGGCAAAGATAAAACAGACATAATCATTTGGATGAGGAAACCATCAGCATAAGGCTGATGGATCTGCTAACTCACAGCCATTGTTCATATACATGGTAAAGAACAAAATATATCATCACAAGATCATGATTGGTGGCAGGTCAACCTATTTCTGTTGTAAGTGGTACTACAGAAGAATGGAAAGGACCATGACTGGAACATGTACACCATTGCAGTTTAAAAAGCCTACAGAATTGGTTCTGGCTCTGAGTCATACTTACCAGGATCCCAGCTTTTAATTTAAATTAAATAACATGCAGCTATTTTTGGTAAATCATTAAGGACACACTCAAGCAAGTTCCCTAGTTCTTTGTGCAAGCCTGAGGTCAAACTGCCCCTCCATTGGCTTGTCTGGGAGTTGTAATTTCTACCATACTCTTCCTGAGGGCAAACTGCCCCTCCCTGGGTTTGCCTTGGATTTGTCTAACCATGGCCACATTGTTGGTTTAATGGCCAGAAAGAACTCAAATTGTGTCTGAATTTATGTTAAGACTCAAAATGGAGTTAGGGTTTCTGCTAAAGACTGTAGTCTTCCACAAACCAAGTGCTTTAGAATTTAAGCTCTAATGTATTCCTTCCTCTTGATCATGGATTTTATTTAAAATCCTTTGATCACACTTATGTTGGTGTACTTTATTCTGCATGGACTGGTTGATGGCTCCATTAGATGACTACTTTTTTAGGACAAATTTTTAATACCCTAGACACGATCCTTTTTGATAACTCGGTATCATCTAATTTCTTCAGTGTGCTTTGCTGTAGCACCCAGTCTTCAGTGATCATCCTATGAGGGAAATATGGAATGGTACCACATTGGAAGTACAACTTAGCCTGTGGTTAAGCTACAAACCTTAAAGTGGGAGCTCAAGTCCATCCGTGGAATATATCTTATCTATATCTGGTGGTGTAGTGCCCAAGGCATTTGACTGCTAACCAGAAGGCTGGCAATTCAAAGCCACCAGCCACTCCTTGGGAGGAAGATTGGGCAATCTACTTCCATAGAGATACTGCCTTAGAAACTCAAGGAGAGGTCACTATGAGTCATGACCAACTCGACAGCAGTGAGGTTTTTTTTTTTTTTTTTTTTGGTTTATATATTTGATTCAGGAGGAGCTCTGGTAGCATAGTGCCTAAGGCACTTGCCTGCTAACCAGACGGCTGGCGGTTCAAACCCACCAGCCACTCCTCGGAAGGAAGGTTGGGCAATCCTACTTCTGTAGTGATACTGCCTCGGAAACCCAAGGAAAGGTCGCTATGAGTCGGGTTTGACTCGACGGCACATAACAACAATTAGCTTCGTGTGCATGTGAGAGCTGGACAAAGCAATGTTATGATGTCCAAGATACTGGGGTTAAATTGGCCCCAAACAAGAGGATATTCTTGTGCTGCCAGGGAGCAGAGTTCCTCTGCTGCTCCAGGAGGTACCTCCCCTGCTCTGCCAACTGGCTTTTCCCACTGGAACGTCTGCTACTACAGGCCTGGACACAGGCCAGCACTGCAGCACCAGCTCTGGGTGGAGGTGCAGGATACTCTCCATGTTCTTTGAAAATATTTTTCTTCTAAGACTACGGGTTCCTGGAAAACACATTCATTGCTTCTTCTATCAGTGGGAGGCTGGCATCAGGAGGAAATTTCTGACCCAGGCTCTAATTCCTCTAACTTTTCTGCCACTCTGTAATGCTCTTTGCCCCAAGAGATCTCAGAGAGATATAAAAGGGATCTTTCTGCTTAAGTTCCTCCATCTTCCTGTCTATCTCTGAGTTCAGTGGAGAACAAGAAAAAGTGCAAGGGCTGTGTGATGCCCAAGTGCTACCCACACATTGCCACTCATTCCTGGAGAGACTAACTGTTGGAGAAAAGGGCCATGTGTCCAGGAACCATGACCCGCCTCTAGGATTGAGAGGGTACCCAGGCAACAGCTGGCAAAGAAGCAGGGACCTCAGTGCTAAAACCACAAGGAACTGAATTCTGCTAACAATCTGGGTGAGCTTGGAGGAGGACCCCAACTACAAATGAGAAGTGTAGCTAACCCCTGTCTGTAGCCTTGGGAATCCCTGAACAGAGGATCCAACTCAGCTATGCCTTAACCTCTGTAGAAATGTGAGACAATAAATACATTTGTGGCAACTTATTACACAGCAGTAGATAACTGATACAAAGGGGAAAAGAAGCCTCAACCTCATAACCAGATAGGACCTTTGAGTTTTCTCAGGGGGTGTTTTATTCCTTACAGGGAGAGAGCAGACAGCTGCAAAGACTAATGCTATCTCATGGTGAGGTACGCACTTAACTGTTTTCCTGTGTGGAAAGAAAATTTACTATCATAGAGGTACAGGTACTTTGGATGATTCAAGTTCACAGCATTAGAGGAATTTTATAAATGACACAGAAATTCCTATTGCGTATTCCCATGGATATGAGGAATGAAAATGTGAAAACAAGAAAACCAGTGAAGCTAACCAGTAAGAGCAGAGTTTTTTTTTTTTTTTTTAATTATATGTCTATAATGTAGAAGGGAGTCCCAACAGTTAACATGCTTGGTCGCTAACTGAAATTTTGGAGGTCCAACTCCACCTAGAAGCACTTCAGAAGAAAGGCCTGGCAATCGGTTGTTGTTGTTGTTGTTAGGTGCCATCAAGTCATCTCTGACTCACAGTGACCTCACGTACAATAGAATGAAACACTGCCTGGTCCTGTGCCAGCATCATAATCCATACCCTACCTGAGCCCATCACTGCAGCCACCATGTGAATCCATCTTGTTGAGGGCCTCCCCTTTTGTTGACCCTCTACTTTACCAAGCAATACATCCTTCTCCAGAGAATGTTCCCTTTTGACAACATGATCAAAGTAGGTAAGACGAAGTCTGGCCATTCTTGCTTCCAAGGAGATTCTAGGCACACTTCCTCCAGGACAGATTTGTTAGTTCTTTTAGCAGTCCATGGTACTTTCAGCATTCTTCGCCAACACCACAACACAAAAGCATCAATTCTTCTTCAGTCTTCATTATTCATTGTCTCAAATACATATAAACAAAACTCACTGCCATCGAGTTGATCCAACTCATAGTGAGTGACCTCTCCTTGGGTTTCTGAGGCAGTATCTCTATGAAAGTAGATTGCCCAATCTTCCTTCCAAGGAGTGGCTGGTGGATTTGAACCACCAGACTTCTGGTTAGCAGGCAAATGAGGCGATTGAAAATACCATGGCTTGGGTTAGGTACATATTAGTCTTCAAGGAGACTCTTTGCTCTTCAGCACTTGAAAGATGTCTTTTGCAATAGATTTTCCCAATGCAAGATGTCTTTTGATGTCTTGACTGCTGCTTCCATTGGTGTTGATTGTAGAACCAAGTACTATGAAGTCTTTGACACCTTCACTCTTTTCTCCATTCACTGTGATGCTGCTTATTGGTCCACTTGTGAGGATTTTTTCTTTATATTGAGATATAAACCATACTGCAGACTGCACTCCCTAATCTTCATCAGTAAGTGCTTCAAGTCATCCTCACTTTCAGCAAGCAAAGTTGTGTCATCTGCATATCTCAGGTTGTTAATGAGTCTTCCTCCAATCCTGATGCATCTTCTTCTTAATGCAGTCCAGCTTCTCAGATTATTTGCTCAGCATACGGATTGAATAAATATGGTGAAAGGATACAACCATGATACACTCCCTTCCTGATTTTAAACCATGCAGATTCCCCTTGTTCTGTTCTAATGACAGCTCCTGGTCTGTGTAAAGGTTCCTCATGAGTACAATTAAGAGTGTTCTGGAATTCCCACTCCTCTCAATGTTACCTATAATTTGTCATGATTCACACAATGGAATGCCTTTGCATAGTCAATAAAACACAAGTAAACATCTTTCTGGTATTCTTTGCTTTCAGTCAAGATCTATTTAATATCAGCTATGATATCCCTCCCTTCATGTCCCCTTCTGAATCCAGCTTGCATTTCTGGAAGTTCTCTGTAAATATACTGCTGCAACAGTTTTTGAATTATCTTCAGTAAGATTTTACTTGTGTGTGATGTCAATGATATTGTGTGATAATTACCACATTCTGTGGGATCACCTTTCTTTGGAATGGGCACAAATATTCATCTCTTTCAGTCATTTGGCCAGGTAGCTGCCTTCCAAATTTCTTGGCATAGCCAAGTGAGTGCCTCCAGCACGGCATCTGTTTGTTGAAACATGTCAATGAGTATTCCATCAATTCTCAGAGCCTCCCCCCCTTTTTTTATTTGCCAATTCCTTCAGTGCAGCCTCGACTTCTTTCTTCAATACCATTGGTTCTTGATCATATGCCACCTTCTGAAATGGATAATCATCTATGAATTCTTTTTGGTATAGTAACTCTGTGTATTCTTTCCATCTTTTGATGTTTCCTGCATCATTCAACATATTGCCCATGGAATATTTCACTATTGCAATTTGATACTTAATTGTTTTCCTCAATTCTTTCAGCTTGAGAAATGCTGAGCATGTTTTCCCTTTTGGTTTTCTAACTCCAGGTCTTTGCACATTCCATTATTATAATTGACTTTGTCTTCTTGAGTTGCTCATTGAAATTTTCCATTCAGCTCTTTTATCCTGTCGATTCTTCCATTTGCTTTGGCTACTATCCATTCAAGGGCAAGATTCAGAGTCTCTTCTGACATCCATTTTGGTCTTTTCTTCCTTTCCTGTCTTTTTAATGACCTTTTGTTTTTTTCATGGATAATACTCTTGACGCCATCCCACAATCCTCTGGTTTTCAGTCATTAGTTTTCAATGCATCAAATGTATTGTTTGATCCAGGAGGGGTATAATCAAGGTCATATTTTGACTCTTGTGGACTTGCTTTAATTGTCTTCAGCTTCAAATTGAACTTGCATATGAGCAGTTGATGGTGTGTTCCACAGTCAGCTGCTGGCCTTGTTCTGGCTGAGGATATTGGGCTTCTCCATTGCCTCTTGCCACAGATATAGTCAATCTGATTCCTATGTACTCTGCCTAGTGAAGTCCATGTGTATAACCACCGTTTGTGTTGAAAAAAGGTATTCACAATGAACAAGTTGCTGGTGTTGCAGAATTCTATCATGTGATCTCCAGTATCATTTCTATAACCAAGCCATATTTTCCAATACTGGTGATTCCACTTTGTTTCCAACTTTTGCATTCCAATCACCAGTGATAATTAACATATATTGATTGTGTGTTTGGTCGATTTCAGATTGCAGAAGTTGGTAAAAATCTTCACTTCCTCATCTTTGGCTTTGGTGGTTGGTGCATAAATTTGAATAATAGTAGTATTAGGTGGTCTTCCTTGCAGGCATATGGATGTTATCCTATCACTGACAGCACTGTACTTCAGGATAGATCTTGATACATTCTTTGTGATGATGAATGCCACACCACTCTTCTTCAATTTGTCATTTCTGGTATAGTAGATCATATGGTTGTCTGATTCAAAATGGCCAAAAACAGTCAATTTCAGCTCACTAATGCCTGGAATATTGACCTTTGTGTGTTCCATTTCATTTTTGACAACTTCTTATTTTCCTGGAGTCATACTTCATACATTCCATGTTCAATTATTAATGGATGTTTGCAGCTGTTTCTTCTCATTTTGAGATGTGCCACATCAGCAAATGGGGGTCCTGAAAGCTTTACTCTATCCACCTCCTTAAGGTTGGCTCTACTCTGAGGAGGCAGCTCTTCTTAATTGTATTTTGAGTGACTTCTGACCTGAGGGGCTCTATCACACAATGTTTCATGTCTATTCATAAAGTTTTCTAGTAATACATAAGACAGTTTTCACTGCTATTCACAAGGATTTCACTGGCCAGTTCTTTGAGAAATGCATGGCCTCTTCCTTCTTCTAAGCTTGTCCTAAACTGGAAGCTCCACTGAAACCTGTCCCCCATGGGTAACCCTGATGGCATTTGAAACAACAGTGGCATAGCCTGCAGCCTCACAGCCACACTCAAGCCACCACAGTATGACAAACTGACAGACAAGCTTGTCTCTCTCATTGCCTGGTCTCCCCCACCCTGCTCACCTACCCAGCCTGCCCCTAAGGCACAAACACCTGCCTTGTGCTGCTCCCAGGCTGGCTTAATGCATTCTGGCCCCAGGGCACTCCAGGCAATCTACTTCTGAAAAATCAGCCATTGGAAACTTGTGGAGCACAATTTTCCTTTGATACACATGGGTCACCATGAGTCAGAGTCAGCTCAGACAGCAACTGTTTTTGTTTTTGTTTTGATGTAGAAATTTCTATACTGTGATAAGGGTCAATTGGCTAGGCTATGATTCTCAGTAGTTTGGCAGACACCATGTAATTATCTTCTATTTTGTGATGTGATGTGAGCAGCCAATCAATTGGATGAGGAGTTTCATTGCAGGTGTGGCCTGTATCCATTAAGTTAATGGATGTTCTGGCAAAGCTCTCATTCTCAACCCTACTTTTGACCTCTGGTTCTTGGAACATAAGCCAGCAGAGGCCTCCAGACTGTTGCCTGATCTGCAGGTTTGGGGTTTGAAGAGGCATAGTGCCAAAGGTATTTGACTGCTAACAGAAGCCTGGTGGTTCAAACCCACCAGTCACTCCTCAGAACGAAGACTGGGCAACTTACTTCTGTAGAGATACTGCCTCAGAAACTCAAGGAGGGGTCATTATGAGTTGGAATCAACTTGACGGCAGTGAATTTGGTTTTGTTTTTTTTTTTGGGCAACCATATCAGCCAGCAGGGGTCTTCAGCTCTTTGTCTAATACACAGATTTGGAACTTGCCACCCCCCACAATTATGTGAGCCATTTCCTCACACGAGGAATTTACATGAGCCATTTTCTCCTCTACCAAACCAAAACCATACTCATTGCCATTGAGGCAATTTTGACTCATAACGACCCCATTGGGTTTTCAAGGCTGTAAATCTTTATGGAAGCAGATTGCCTTGCCATCCTTCTGCAGAGCAGCTCATGGATTTGAACCACCAACCTTTTGGTTGGCAGCCAAATGCCTTAACCACTAAACCACCAGAGTTTCTTATTTTCTTTTCTAGAGTACCCATATTAGGGCATATACAAAACATTTTTTATGCTTATCATTGAACTCCATATTCATCTGTTCAGCTTCACTTCTCACTTTTATCAATATCCAGCCTCTATTTTTACATAGTGTAATCAGTCTATATATGATGATTTAATTTTGATTCTTTAAATTAATGTTCTTTCACATGTATACATTATTCCATATCTCATTTCCATACACTAAGGTGTGAGTAAAGAGCATAGACTCTAAGATCATAAAACTTAGATTCAAGTATGAGATCCACTTCTTAACAGTTGTGATCTTTGTAAGTGGGTAACTTACCAGCTCTTAGCTTCTTGTTTCTGAACAGTAAACAGGAGACTCAGTAATGCCCAACTTAAAGAGTTGTGAACATAAAATCAAATGTGACATACTTCATCTCAAGTATTGGCAAACTACTACGAAGTGTGCCAAGTTTTATTTTAACTCTCTTTTCACTAGGTTACAGAAGCTTGAAAGTATACTCCAAGAATAGGATCAGAAAAATTGTACCTGGACAAGTGTGTTGGCTTGGGTCTTCAGGCACCCCTTTCATTCCCTTCACTCTCAGGAGATACCTGAAAATCCCTTGGTCTCCCTGATGAGGATTCTCTTCTCTACTCTGACAGTCTCAGAAGTGTAAGCCCTGCTCTCTTCCATGGCTTGAAAGCACAGCATCCTGCTTGCTAGGGGATAGCTTCATTGAACCCCTCACTCAGAGGCATCTACCCTGGGGGTGGTGTGATATTCTAGATGATAATTCTTGCTGTTGCCTTGCACTTAAAATTGTTCTTCCCATATAATTATAAAAACTCTCACTGCCATTGAGTCGGATCCAACTCATCTTGACCTCTTGGGTTTCTGAGGTGGTATCACTATGGAAGTAGATTGCCCAACCTTCCTTCCAAAGAGTGGCCAGTGGATTTGAACCACCAGCCTTCTGGTTATCAGTCAAATGCCTTAGGCACTATATGAGCCCTCTTTTATCTCTGGACCCAACCACAGATCTTCCTTGAGCCCCATACAGCCACATACCACAGAGAGCTGAGAGAGGACATGGATAAGCAGACTACAATACTGGATCCTGGAAACAGCCCAGACTGTCCCCATTCATACAATTGCCCTAATGCAGCCTCCTGGCACACGGTCCCTGGCTTTGTTCCTGACATTCCATACCTGCTCTCACCCCTACACTCCACTTAGTAGACATCTCCTCTGCTTTGAGTCTTGATTCTTTGTTGCTTTAGACATCTTCCTTCATCTTGAGCAAAAAAAAATTTTCTTCTATCAGTAGATCCTAAACGTCAGTGCCTAAGGCATTTGACTGCTAGCCAGAAGGCTGGTGGTTCAAACCCACCAGCTACTCCTTGAAAGGAAAGTTGGGCCATCTACTTCCATAGTGATACTGCCTCGGAAACCCAAGGAGGGGTCTCTATGAGTTGGATATGACTTGACAGCAGTGTGTTTGGTTTGGTTGGTTAGGAAAAACTTGGAAAAGGTCCAACTTGTGCACTTTTATATTGGTTATTTATAAAATAAATATTAAAAAAAAAACATAGTATAACCTCTGAATTTTTTCTAGGAGCTTTACAAATACGAACTCATATAATCCTCACAAGACAATAGGAGATAGGTTGCTATTTTATTTTGCAAACGAGAAAAATTAAAGCACAAAAAACTTGAGACATGTGCCCAAAGTCACACAGCTTGTAAGTGGAGCCAGAAGTCAAAGCCAGATGTTCCACCTCAAGAGCCCATGCTCTTAACCACTACAGCATGATGTCCTGTGCTACTTGGGTTTCCTCCCAGGTGAGTAAGTCTTTCCACTTCTGGGTTGGACAGTTAAGCATGATTTCTATTTCCCAGGGGCGGGACATTGTAGGGGGTCTTGGCACAGCTCCTCTTGCAAATAACTTTTCCTCAAATTCACTTTATTCTTTCACCTGGACATATCATCAGACAACTGTGGTCCTGCATGTTGAACCTCCACCATATTAGTACTTTAAAAGTTCTAAAGCATTGTTCTTGTTGTTGTTAAGTGAAGTAGAGTAATTTCCAACTCATAACAATTCTACGTATAACAGAACAAAACATGGCCTGGTCCTGCACCATCCTCACTATCCTTGCTATTCTTCAGCCCATCATTGCAGCCATTGTGTCAATCCAGCCCGTTGAGAGTGTTGCCTTTTTTCACTGATCCTCTACTTTACCAAGCATGATGCACCTTCTCCAGGTATGGTCCCTACTGATAACATGTCCAAAATATGTGAGACAAAGTCTTGCCATTCTTGCTTGTAAGGAACATTCTGGCTGTATTTCTTCCAACACAGATTTATTTGTTCTTCCAGCAGTCCATAATACATTCAATATTCTTTGCCAACACCATAGTTCAAAAGCACCAATTCTTCTTTTTCTTCCTTATTTATTGTCCAGCTTTCACATGCATATGAAGTGATTGAAGATACAATGGCTTGGGTTGGGGGCACCCTAGTATTCAAGGTGATGTCTTTGCTCTTTAAAATTTTAAAGAAATCTTTTGCAGCAGATTTACCCAGTGTTATATGTCATTTGATTTCTTGATTGCTGCTCCATGGGCATTGATTGTGGACCCAAGTGAAATGAAATCCTTCACAATTTCAATCTTTTCTCCATTTATCAAGATGTTGCTTACTGGTCCAGTTGTGAGGATTTTTGTTTTCTCTACTTGGAGATGTAATCTATACTGAAGGCTGTATTCTTGATCTTTATTAATAAGTGATTTAAGTCCTTTTCACTTTCAACAGCAAGGTTGTGTCATCTGAATATTGCAGGTTGTTATGAGTCTTCCTCCAATCCTGATGTTGCATTCTTCTTCATATTTTCCAGCTTCTCAGATTATTTTTTCAACATACAGACTGAATAAGTAAGATGAAAAAATACAACCCTGATGCATACCTTTCCTGATTGTAAACCATGCCATATCCCCTTGTTCTGTTCAAACAACTGCCTCTTGGTCTCTGTACATGTTCCTCATGAGCATAATTAAGTGTTCTGGAATTCCCATTCTTTGCAATGTTGTCCAAATTGGTTATGATCCACACAGTTGAATGCCCTTGTATAGTCAATAAAACGCAGGTAAACCTTTTTTGATATTCTCCACTTCCAGCCAAGATCCCTGTGGCATCAACAATGATATCACTTGTTGCATGTTCTCTACTGAATGTGGGTTGGATTTCTGGAAGTTCCGTGTTGATGTACTGCAGCAACCATTTTTAATTATCTTCAGCAAAATTGTACTTGCATGTGATATTAATGATATTGTTTGATAATCTCCATATTCTATTGGATCACCTTTTGTTGCAATGGGAACAAATATGGATATCTTCCAGTTGGTTGGCCAGGTAGCTTTTTCCAAATTTCTTGACATAAGGAGTGAGTACTTACTGCATCTCATCTGTTTGTTGAAACACCTCAATTAGTATTCAGTCAATTCCTGGAGTCTTGTTTTTTGCCAATGCCTTTAGTGCAGCTTGGATTTATTCCTTCAATACCATCCATTCTTGATTATAAAGCACCTTCTGAAATGGTTGAACATTGACCAATTCTTTTTATATTTCTTCCATCTTCTTTAGATGCTTCCTGTGTCATTCAACATTTTGTCCCTAGAAGGCTTCAGTTTTGTAACTTGAAGCGTAAATTTTTCCTTTAGTTCTTTCAGCTCGAAAAATGCTGAGGATGTTCTTTCCTTTTGATTTTCTAACTACAGATCTTTGCACATTTCATTATAATATTTTCCTTTGTCTTCTTAAGCTGTCCTTTAAAATCTTCTGTTCAGCTCTTTTACTTACTTAGTATTTAATACCACAAATCCATTCTTGAGATGGTCTCTAAATTCAAGTGGGATGCTTTCAGGGTTATATTTTGGCTCTCATGGCTCTGGTTTAATTTTCTTCATCTTCAATGTAAACTTGCCTATGAACAATTTTGGAAGTCAGCTCCTGGCCTTGTTCTGATTTATGACATTGAGCTTCTCTATCATCTCTTTACACAGATGTAGTCAATTCCATTCCTGTGTATTCCACCTGTTGAGTTCTGTGTGTATAGTCACCATTTATATTGTTGAATAAAGGTATTTGCAAAGAATAAACCTTTGGTCTTGCAAAATTCTATCATACAATCTCCAGATAGTTTCTATTACCAAGGCCAAATTTTCCAACTATCAGTCCTTCTTTGTTTCCAACTTTTGTATTCTAATAACCTAATTATCAATGCATCTTTATTGCATGTGTAACCAATTTCAGACTACAGGAGGTGGTTAGAGTCTTCAATTTATTCATTTTTGGCATTACTGGTTGATGTGCAAATTTGAACAACAGTCCTATTAACTGGTCTTCCTTATAGGTGTATGGATAGGATATTATCCTATTACTGAAGTTGTGCTTCAGGACAGATCTTGAAATGTTCTTTTCAATGATGAATGCAGCACTATTTCTCTTCAATTTTTCATTCCCTGCATGGCAGACCATATGATTGTTGATATTGTTGTTATGTGCCGTCGAGTCGGACCCGACTCATAGCAACCTCTCCTTGGGTTTCCAAGGTGGTATCACACGGAAGTAGATTGCCCAACCTTCCTTCCAAGGAGTGGCTGGTGGGTTTGAACTGCCAGCCTTCTGGTTAGCAGTCAAGTGCCTTAGGCACTATGCTACCAGAATTCCCATATGATTACCCAATATAAAATGGCCATGACTGCTCACTAAGGCCTAGAATATTAATCTTTTTGCATTTCAGTTTGGTTTGATGATTATTAATGAATAATGAGGACCTCTGGTTAGCATAGTTCTTAAGGCACTTGACTGCTAACCAAAAGGCTGGTAGTTCAAACCCACTAGCCACTCCTCAGAAGGAAGGTTGGACAATCTACTTCCATAGTGATACTGCCTCAGAAATCCAAGGAGGGGTCGCTATGAGTCGGGTCCAACTCGACGACATATAACAACAACAACAACGGTTAATGGGTGCTTACAGTTGTCTTCTCATTTTGAGTCATGCCACATCAGCTTATTTCCTTCATTTAGGTCCTGAAAGCTTTACTTCATTCATGTCATTAAGGTTGACTCTACTTGCTTTACTTCATCCAGACCATTAAAGTTGACTCTACTTTGAGGAGGCAGCTCTTTCCCAGTCCTAATTTGAGTGCCTTCCAACCTGAGAAGCTCATCTTCTGGCCCTATATCAGATAATATTCCACTGCTATTCATAGGTGGTGTAATGCCTAAGGCACTTGACTGCTAATAAGAAGGCTGAAGGTTCAAACTCACCAGCCACTCCTAGGAAGGAAGGTTGGGCAATCTACTTCCATGTGATACTGCCTCAGAAACCCAAGGAGGGGTCGCTATGAGTCGGATCCAACTCGATGGCAGTGAGTTTGGTTTTTTTTTTTTTTTTTTGGTTCACTGGCCAGATTTTTAGGAAGTAATTGCCAGAACCTCCTTCCTAGTCTATCTTATTCTGTAAATCCTGCTGAAAACTGTCCACCATGGGTAACCTTGCTGGTATTTGAAATACTGTTGGCATAACTTTCAGCATCACAGTAAAGTGTAAGCCCCTACAGTATGACAAACTGTCAGGCAAGTGGTGGTTCTAAAGCATTAGCTTCATGAAAATAGGTTGGAGGGTATACCCATTGATTGTAAATTTCCTGTATTATTAATATTCTTATATTTGCATGTCACTTTTTTCCTGTACTTATGTTATTTTTGTGAGAGGTACTTGGAATGGTTAGGTCTAACTGTGAACAATGAGATTACTCTTAATATAGATAGCACCAGAAATAATAAATCAGTTCATGTTGCCCCATGAAAATTGTATGGTCTATTCACAACCCCACCAATTCTAGGTTTTATCATTTTTATTTAATTTTATTTGGTTTCTAATGATACCTTAGAGTGCTTAAATATGTATTTGCCTGGTGGTTTGTGCTTGTACAGGTGACAAGTTTACTTTTTGAATTCATTATGTGTGTGTGTGTGTGTATAATGTGTAATGGCATTATGAAATCAAGCTGTAAGGTAGAATGCACCTTATCTCCAAATAGGTCATATGACTTTAGGCTACAGGGAAGCTAAAACATTAGTAATAACACTGGTATTATCTGTTTTTGTAAGCACTCAACATATGCCTATTAGTTGACATAATGTTTTCTACATCAGTTTAGTGCATACCAACTCCTTCTCACCCAGGTAGAAAGTAACACATTACACAAGCCAGGATGGAGGTGGCAGGAAAGAGAACTAGAGGCATATGGCAATGACAGAGGGGAGTATTTGCAGATCATGGAGTTCAGAGGAGCCTGGAGAACTCCTCCTTTCCTCTGAATGTTTAAACTTAGATCCTGAGTTTACTCTACAAACAATGGGTCAGAGGCTGCAAGCATCCTGGCTGACAGTGCAAGGAGGCAGGAGAAAACCCCCAGCGGGGACATTTCCAGTGAAATCCTTGATGTCTGGTCTGAAGGGGATGCTTCCCCACCCTAGGGAGGTTTCCGGCCATGGGGCATGGGCTGAAGCTTCACTGGCTGGGCTCTGGGGCTGCCTTGAGCAGGGGTCCAGCAGGCTAAGTCCTGGGGTGAGGGAGGAAGCAGGAATATGCTTGCTGCAAGCAGGCTAGTGTGGTGCGGAACTTTTTGGTTGAATTTAGTCGAGGTGACTAGGGGGTCATTCTTGCTGTGACAGAAATTTACACAGGTGCCAGATGACTGGCAAGTCCTCCTTGCCCCGCTGTTCTGCTCCCAGTCAGATCACAGAGAGTTCCCCAAAGCAGGCTGCAGAAGAAAGCCTTGCTTGAGATAAGCCTCTGCAAATGAGCTCAGTCCTCTTCCATGTGAGGATCTACACTTGTTGATGTGAAAAGTAGAAGCACTTTTGTCTAACGCTCCTGACCAGCTCACAAATTGACTTTGCTGGTTCCTCTCCATCTCCTGGCACACCTAGCTGTGCCTCAGTTCCCTATGTGAATGATATAGAGTGGATTTAGAGGAAGGGCAGTCCTGCCAGCTCCAAAATACATCTTATTGCTCTATGTAAATCTATACATTTTGACCTCTGATTTCTAAGGCTTGGGTTTTCAAGAGGCAGGTATGCATTCACACACAAGAATAACTATCTAATGAAGGGTTGGTATCTGTCCCAAGTTGGTAGGTGGATGGATACATTAAGGACTGCTGTCAGCCCAGGGATCAAGATGGTTTATGAGGAAGTTTGCTGACATGGACAGTGTCTGTGGGAAAGATTTTGCTGAAAGCCATTATTTCTTTGTGGGGACAGGTGTTCCATCCTCAGGCAGGTTGTTCTTATTGTTTAAGTTTTCCATTTGTAGACAACCAATATTCCAGATATCTGGTTTTGTGGGTGTGACACAAACCTTTTCAAAGCTATTTAAAATACACATGTGTTTAATACCTTGCCATTGCATCTTCTTGCATACTCTAGAGACAAATCTCTTCTCCACTGATTTAAAAATTATTGCAAAAGCCTGTAAATAGGAACACACAGTGGTGGCAGCATTTGGGTTCTGTCACCATCACCAGGAGTACTTAGCTTTCATTTTAGATCCCCTTCTTCATCATTAATTATTTCCTCTTTATTCTGATTTCAAACATACATCAAAATCAGTTGATAATTGATAATGAATTTGATAGAGCATAATGAATCCACATAAAAGGTGAAGTTATTTAATGGTTTCCAGATGCAGGCAACTGTCAGGAGAACTAGGCAATCAGACAGGCTGGAGGAACTGAACCCCCCTACTCACATAAGTGCTCGGGGTCAGTGCTTTGATTTCCAGAATCTGTATTCAAACCACTTAATGAAATTGAAATGAGGCAAATGATCAAGAGTGTTTGTGAAGTTCAACCAGTCATGTTGTCAAGCTTTATTCAAATCTCCTAGTTAAAAAATAAGATGGTGCCCTCTTCCATCTCACTGTTAAACATTTCATTTTGATCAAAATTATTATCACAGAAGTGACAGATGAGAGTGAGAGTTTACAGATGTTGAAAGTGGAATGAAAAGACACACTTAATAACTGTTGTTGTTGTTATGTGCCGTCGAGTCAGCCCTGACTCATAGCGACCCCTCCTTGGGTTTCCGAGGCAGTATCACTACGGAAGTAGGATTGCCCAACCTTCCTTCCGGGGAGTGGCTGGTGGGTTTGAACCGCCAGCCTTCTGGTTAGCAGTCAAGTGCCTTAGCCACTATGCTACCAGAGCTCCCACTAGGTGATTATTAATATCACAAACATAAACTCAGGCATCTTATTATCAAATTTGCTTTCCCTTAATATATGAAATATTTTATGTTTACAATTTATTTATGAGCTAGAGATGATGTAGAAATTACCACAAACCCCAGGTATAAACAATCTGAGTTTAGCTGCTTCTAATTTTGCAATATTGTGTAGTTTAACTTTAAGTCATAAAAAAGGCAATTTGGAAATTTATAGTACGTACAAATAAAAGTATATTATAAGGTAATTTTGGATCTTGACACATTTTAAAACTTTTTTGCTAGTTATCTATGAGCAAAAGGAGGAGTTAGGAGGTTCTGGTACCCCTACAAAATTTAAGAACTAGAGATAAAAATCAGTCCTTTCATTTTCCTAGTTTGCCAGGTCAGAGAGTAACAAAAACGTACAGCCTTTGGAGGATTCAAGTGCCCGCATTGTTTTCTGTCTAGCATTCCTGCCTCTGTTTCTCCCATCTCCCACTGGGCATTAATCCTCTTGCGCCTTCTTCTCTCAGGGTGCCAGGACCTCTGCAACGATAGCATAGCCGGGTTTGACTCTGGCCAGTCTGCAGTGGGGTGAACAGGGCAAATTCTCCGCACAGAAGCCTGGAAAGACAGTGTGAGAATCTGAGCACTAAACTGAGGGAGACTTGGGGGGCATTCCCATCCCTTCCATCACTTGTGGCTGCTCCCGCTGCTGAGAACCCAGCCAGCCCAGCCTGCAGGAGGCTTTGGCGCCAAAGCCTTGCTAAGGGTTTGGGTATGAGATTAGGTTACGGTGACATTCTTAAAAGGCTTGTTGTTGTTGTTGTGTGCCGTCGAGTCGGCCCCGACTCATAGCGACCCCTCCTTGGGTTTTCGAGGCAGTATCACTACGGAAGTAGGATTGCCCAACCTTCCTTCCGAGGAGTGGCTTAAAAGGCTTAGTCAAAGGCTTTTAGGTGACAAGGATCCTCACAGGATTCCTTTTACTTTATTTTCTTTCCAGTGAATCAGTGGTCTGCGTTCGGTGGATGAAAGGCATGCGCGTCAAGGACAATTGGCCGCGTTATGATACGGCGGGTGGGGTTGGCTAAAGTCCTTCCAGCCTAGAGGAAGGAAGCCCAGGAGCCGCAGACCTGGGAGGCCGAACCATTCACGCCGCTCTGCGTCGCTGCCCCAGCTGCTCTTTTCTCTGCCCTCTGTGCAATCCAGGAAAAAAGAGAGGCCTTTTGTGCAGGTGGGGTGGACGGGGCTGGGCCTGCGGAGCCCCCAGGAATGTAGAGCAATGAGGAGTTGCCAGGGTGTTCTCTCAGCCTGGGCAGAAATGAAGGAGCTCAGGGAAGGAGCTTTTCTCATTTATGGCCAGTTCAAGTGGGACAATGGGTCTGTGTGGCAAAGGATTACCCAGCCAGTCACAAAAGCATCAAGCCCTTTTAATCTGAAAATCAAAATTGTGCATCCAGCGACCCCATTGCCAAGCGCGACATAATGATAGAATGCAGTAACTTTTTCTCTTCCCAGGGTGGCAAAACTTTCTAAGTATGGAAATATGGCGGTTAAACTTCTGACATTTCACCCGCCTTTTCAGAACCCAGGCAACATAATAGCATTGGCTGAGATCACTCACGGGGGAAATCTCATTTCCAGGGGCTGTGGAGGGCTGCCTTGGATACACCCAAGACCTGGCTTGCCAGAGGGCAAGGGGGAGGTTGGGGAGGAGGGTGGGGAGGAGGCTGGTCGGTCTTGGCGAGGCCCAAGGATAAGGGTGTTGCAGTGGGTCTGAATGTGACACTCCACATACACATTGGTGTGTTTGAGGAGTATCAGAAAGTTTTCTTTTACTCACAAGTCACTCCTGGCAAGTATGTTTGTTTCAATGCAAGGGGAGACTTAGAAAGGCTAACTAGGAAGAGTAAAAAGAACATATGTATGAAATACATCCAAAGCCAACTGCACATTTCTGCTACCCAATATGCTGGCTAAGATTTTGTCATTCTCTGGCTCCACTGTGCTTGTGTGAAAAAATGCCCCCCCCACACACACACCTTTTATGGCTAAAATGTTTACATAACTTTGCCTCCTGTATGCTCTGGTTGGTTTGTGGATATATTTCTAGTACGTATACATACACAGATAGAGATATCCTCTGTCAATTCTATATATATCCATGGGTGTAGTCCCATTCGCCTCCCAACCCCTGTCCAGATTTATCCACTCATAGATTGTTATTACTGTTATAGCAGGAATGTGCATGTAATGATATTCATTTTTGTTGCCTTTAACTCTTGGGCTCCTCCCAGTGTCTTCCTCTGCCTTGATCATGTTGTGCTGACCTCCTCGTTATTGTATGTTGCCTTCTCTTGACCCAGGTTAATACATGTCTACCCTCTAGTTGACGATTGTCCCTCCTTTCCTCTCCCACCCCTGGTAACTTTCAAAGAATGATTCTTTCTGTGTATAAACCTCGAAGGAATGAGACTTGGGGCATCAAAAGTGAGTAGTGATTGGGTCTTAAAATCTTGTGAACGGACATCTAAGGTGAAAATATTGGTTTCTCCTCATTTGGAGCAAAGAAGTGTGAAGAAAATCAAAGGCCCAGGGAAACAATTAGTCCAAAGGACTAATGGTCCATGTGAACTCCAGCCTCCACAACCTTGAGAATAGAAGTACTATATGGTATCTGGCTACCACTCCAAAAGGGATCACATTAGGAGATCCCAGATAGAATGGAGGAAAATGTGGAATAAAACTCAAAATCATAAAAAAGACCTGGTCTGATGAAGACCGGTGGAGAGATTATAGACGTTAGACACCCTTACCCTTCATTCAGGGAACAAAACTTAACCCCTGACTTAACTTTCAGGCAAGTGATAAACCAAAATAACTCACTTCCATCGAGTTCAATTTCAATGCATAGTGACCCTATAGGGCAGAGTAGAACTGCCTCATAGGTTTTCCAAGGCTGTAAACCTTTATGGAAGCAGACTGCCTCATCTTACTACTGCAGAGTAGCTCATGGGTTTGAACTGCCAGCCTTTTGGTTAGCTGCTAAATGCCTTAACCACTGTGCAATTGGACCTCCTAGCCAAATGATAGGCCTATAAGGTGATCAGTAATACCAGGAGGGTGTTCTCTTATTAGAAAAATCAAGAATATGAGATCAAGAGGACAGCATTTGCCCAGAAATAGAGCTAGGAAAGCAAGAGAGATGGGAAGTTAGGAGGAAGGGAAGGGGTGGGCACAGGGAGAAAGTGGGAAGAATGCTGTGTAGGGATTGCAGTAAATGTCACAAAACAGAATATGTATGCATTGTTGAATGGAAAACCAATTTGCTCTGTAAACTTTCCCACAAATCACAATTTTTAAACAAAAAAATACAGTTTGTGTGTGTGTGTGTGTGTATGTGTATGTGTGTGTTAGGAAGACAAAAAATCTTACCAGTTGTGTTCACTCCAGAGAGTCTTGTCTAAGGGTCTTATGTTGAATTTATTGGCAAAAACATTTACTTTAATGTACATGCTTTGTAGGAATCAGGATGAAAGGTAGTGCACATCCCTACATGCTTTGCTGGCTTGGAAGATTCTGAGGCCATCTCCATGGGGTAGAAAAATGGCACAAACAAGGCAGAAAGGAGTGTTATCCTGACCATGGAATTTAGAAGTAAGTTTGCTTCATGAAAAGAGGTTTACTGACAAGACCAAGGTGGTCTTCTAGGCAACTCCACTGAGAGCTGTTAAAACCACACAGAATTGTGGTCCAGGCAAGTTGACACACAGCTCCAACTATCACAGCCCACCCCTTGTCAACTTGGCAGTTGTACACATCTTCTTAACCATATATAATCTGTAAATAAGGACAATTATAAAGTCATATTTGTGCCTAACATGATACGCTAACACACGTACAACCAAAAAACATTTACCTTATTTACATTTCACAATTCATAACAGAAGGAAACAAAAATATTTGATGCACGTATACAATGAAGAAATGTAGCAATTGCAGTCCTCATTTCTGCAGCTGGTCATGTGGTCATAGCTGATATTCAGAACTACCTTCCTCCACCACCCATTCTGTATTTCCCTTGCCCTCAACAAGCACCTCAGCTGGTTGTGGTTCTTTGCCTGGTGGGGTGACCCAAACCTTCATTCCGGAAGGGTCTGGGCCATTAGCAGTCATATCAGAATTGGGTTGCTGTAATTTTCCATTGACTTTAATCACAGGGCATGGTAGTACTAAGAGACATCCTGAAGAATCTCCTGTATTCCACACATATTCTTCTTTACCTCCATTATGTAAAGTCAATCAAATTTCCCCTTGGTAATCAGAATCTATCACACCACAGAGTACAGTAATGCCCTCCTTCGTCTGTTGATCCACAGGCATGAGGAAGCCAAAATGGTCAGGTGACATTCTTAATTTCCAGTTCAATGCAATCAGTATTGTGTCTCCAGGTGGGAGTGTTCCTCCCTTTGAGACTAAGATCTCCAGACCGCAGAGCATAAGGTAGCAGGGACAAGAAGCAAAAATTTTTTGAGTGGGTCACTAGGGGTAATAGTGAGTGGTACTACTCCTATTTCCAACCCTTGGTTCCTGGACCCATGAATCCTGGCTATTGGAGAAACAGAACCATATATTGGATGGTGGTTTAGAGCATATACAGCCTCCTGGAGAACACTGCCCCAACCCTTCAAGGTATTGCCACCTAGCTAGCACCGTATTTGTGTTTTTAAGAGGCCATTCCATCATTCTATCAAGCCAGCTGCTTCATGATGATGAAGAACATGGTAAGACCAATGAATTCCATGAGCATAAGCCCATTGCCACACTTCATTTGCTGTGAAATGAGTCCCTTGATCTGCAGCAATGCATGGTGGATAAGGCATTCTGTAAGTCCATGGATGGTAGTTTAGCCAGAAGCACTGCATGCAGGGAAGGTGAATCTATATCCAGAATAAGTTTCTATTCCAGTAAGAACAAAACGTTGTCCTTTCCATGATGGAAGTGGTCCAATATAATCAACCTGCCACCAGGTTGCTGACTAATCACCCTGAGGAATGGTTCCATATTGCGGACTCAGTGTTGGTCTCTGTTGCTGGCACATTGGGCACTCAGCAGTGCTGGTAGCCAAATCAGCATTGGTAAGTGGGAGTCCATGTTGGTGAGCCCATGCATAACCTTCATTCCTGCCACCCTGGCCACTTTGTTCATGGGGCCATTGAGTAATGACAGGAGTAGCTGGGGAAAAAGATGGCTGGTTTCCACTGAACATGTCATCCTATCCACCTGATTGTTAAAGCCCTTCTCTTCCAAGGACACCTTTTGGTGGGCATTCACATGAGACACATATGCCTTTATTCCTTTGACCTATTCAGACAGCTCTATCCACATACCTCTTCCCCATACATCTTTATCACAAATTTTCCAATCATGCTCCTTCCAAGTCCCAGACCGTCCAGCCAAGCCATTAGCCACGGCCCATGAATCTATATATAATCACACATCTGGCCATTTCTTATTCCATGTAAAGTGAACCATCATATGCACAGCTCAAAATCCTGCCCATTGGGAGGATTTCCCTTCACGACTGTCCTTCAAGGAAGTCCCAGAAAGGGGCTGTAGTGCCACTGCTGTCCACTTTCAAGTGGTGCCTGCATATGATGCAGAACCTTCTGTAAACCAGGCACGAGTTTTCTCTTCCTCAGTCAATTGATCATAAGGAACTCCCCATGAGGCCATAGGTGCAGAGTGGGAGAGGGAATGTAATGTGACTGGAGTGGAGACCACAGGCATTTGAGCCACTTTCTCATGCTACTTACTTGTGCCTTCACGTCCTGCTCGAGCCTGATCTCTGATATACCACTTCCATTTAATGATGGTGTGCTGCTATGCACGTCCAACTTTATGACTCTGTGGGACAGACAACACCCAGTTCGTGATGGGCGGCTCAGGCCTCATGGTCATTTGGTGGCCCATGGTTAGGTGTTCAGTCTCTACTAAAGCCCAGTAATAAGCTAAAAGCTGTTTCTCAAAAGAAGAGCAGTTATCTGCAGAGGAAGGCAGGGCTTTGCTCCAAAATCCCAAGGGTCTGCATTGCAATTCACCAATAGGGACCTGCCAAAGACTCCAAACAGCATCTCTATCTACTACAGACACTTCAAGCATGATTGGATCAGCGAATCATATGGCCCAAGTGGCAGAACAGCCTGCACAGCAGCCTGAACCTGTTGCAGAGCCTTCTGTTGTACTGGGCCCCACTTAAAACTAGCAGCTTTCTGAGTCACTTGATAAATAGGCCACAGCAACACACCCAAATGAGGTATATGTGGCCTCCAAAATCCAAAGAGGTCCACCAGACATTGTGCCTCCTTTTTAGTTGTGGGGGAAGCCAGATACAATAACTTATCCTTCACTTTAGTAGGAATATCTTGACATATGCTCCACACCATTGGACCTCTAGATATTTCACTGAGGTGGAAGTTGCCTGAATTTTCGTTGGGTTAATTTCCCAACCTCCAGCACACATATGTCTCACCAATAAGCCTAGAGTCATCAATACTTTTCCTTACTAGGTCCAATCAGGATTATGTCATCAATATAATGGACCAGTGTGATGTCTTGTGAAAGGGAAAGACAATCAAGATCCCTACGGACTAAAGTATGTCATAGTGTTGGGGAGTTGATATACCTCTGAGGAAGCACTGTAAAAGTATACTTTTGGCCTTGCCAGCTGAAGGCAAACTGCTTCTGATGGTCCTTTGAAATTGGTATTGAGAAAAAGACATTGGCCAGATAAATAGCTGCATACCAAGTACCAGGAGATGTAGTAATTTGCTCAAGGAATGCAACCACATCAGGAACAGCAGCTCCAATTGGAGTCACCATATGATTAAGTTTATGATAATGTACTCTTATTCTCCAAGATCCATCTGTTTTTTGCACAGGCCAAATAGGTGAATTAAGTGGGAATGTGGTGGGAATCACCACCCCTGCATCCTTCAAGTCCTTGATGGTGGTAGTAATCTCTGTAATCCCTCCAGGGATGCGGTATTGCTTTTGGTTTCCTATTTTTGTAGGTAGAGGCAGTTCTAATGGCTTCCACTTGGCTTTTCCTACCATAATAGCCCTTACTCCACATGTCAGGGACCAATGTGGAAATTCTGACAATTGCTCAGTATATCTATTCCAATTATGCATTCTGGAACTGAGGAGATCACTACAGGATGGATTGGGCAACCCACTGGACCCACTGTGGGACACATCTTAGCTAAGACTCCATCAATAACTTGACCTCCATATGCCCCCACTCTGACTGGTGGGCCACAATGATGCTTTGGGTCTCCTGGAATTAGTGTCAATTCAGAGCCAGTGTCCAGTAATTCCCAAAAATTCTGATTATTTCCTTTTCTCCAATGGACAGTCACTCTTGTAAATGGCCTCAGATCTGTTTGGGGAAGGCTGGGAAAAAGACTGACATTATAGATTTTTTGCAATATAGTGGGGTCCTTCCTCAAAGGGACCTGGCCTCCCTTTCATTCATTGTGTTGTGGGTCCATAAACTGACTCATGTCTGGGAATTGATTGAGAGGTCGTGACTCTGTATTGTGGCGATTCAATCTAGGTTGCTGTTTACGTGACCTAGAATTCTTCTGTCTATATAGATCAAGTAAATATTTAGTAGGCTTGCCATGTATTTCACTACGAG
>NW_006921819.1:1802326-1803673 GCF_000298275.1 Orycteropus afer afer | reverse complement strand
CTTTCCTAACTTCTTGAGCTGAATCATTGAATAAAGAATCCATACTTAGTGGGCCTAAATCAATAAACTCAGACTGATCCAATCTTACATTCCTTGCACCATTATCCCACACCCTCAGTAGCCATTGCCATACATATTCTCCAGGTTTCTGTCTGTACATGTTAGCAAAATCAAGTAGATATTTTTTTTGTGTAGCATATGACCTCCTCAGTCACACTTTGTATTTCACCTTTTGGGGCTCACTTGGACTTAACTTTAGTTATAGGTCTAGCAGCAACAATGGGTGTTTGGGGAAGTTCCTGAGAACATTCAGAATGTCGTCCATGGCCGCAGCCTCAGGCAATGATGCAGCAGGACCAGTTTGGCTAATCCCATCAGACTGAGATGGAGAGGATAATGGTTTTACAGTGATCCCTTCAGATGGGAGGGATTCAACAGAATTTACAGGCTGTGTAGCATGATATTCCTGACTATCTGCCCAATATTCCAGGTTTCTGGATCCCATTTTTTCCCAATCAATGCCCTCACTTTAACTTCAAACACCATTCTGGGTTGGCAATTTAATTGGCATTGTAATTCAGCCACCCTTACAATAAGACTCTGGGTTTGTTTTTCAGCAATATCAGCTCTGTTACTAGAAGAAATAAGGCTTTCTTTCAGAGCACAACTAGATATACTGAGGTGTTTTTTGTGGCGCTTAAACTGTGACTCAGCAGACCTGAGCTCATCTTGCTTTTTTTTAGCACTTTGTCTAGTGTAAGTAGGACCAACCAACCAGCTTCCTTATACTCCTCATACTGACAAAATTGCAGAAAAGTATCAAATATGCGATCACCCAGAGCCTCCCTTCTCACAAGTACTTGATCTATTGGTGGTGCTATTTTGCATATTAATGTTGCCACCTCATGCCATGGATTAGCAGGGCCCTCTTTACTAACAAAGGCAGGGTCACTAGTGTCTTTATGATTAATCAAATTGGAGAACCAATTTAGGAAGCCCATCCTTATGATTTTGTCTCTCTGCTACCCCACTCTCCTTACCAAATGTGTTAGACTGGGTTCTCTAGAGAAACAAAACCAGTAAAGCTTATATAGAGAGAGAAAGAGAAACTTATCTTAGGAAAATGGCTCACACACTTATAAAAGCTGGCAAGTGCAAAGTTCTTGGATCAAACATCAAGCTGGGGCTTTTCCTGACTCTTGCAGCTGCAGGGGCTGAGGAGCTCAAGGTTGGCAGGCAGTCCACTGGCTTTTGACTCCAACGAATGAGAAATCCAAAATCTCCAGGCCAAATGGTGGATTGTTTGCTCATGGACAGTTGTAGGCAGCACAACAGAATCCCAATCCA
>NW_006921819.1:1791105-1800891 GCF_000298275.1 Orycteropus afer afer | reverse complement strand
AAGAAGGTTGGGCAATCTTACTTCTGTAGTGATACTGCCTTGGAAACCCAAGGAGGGGTCGCTATGAGTCGGGGCCGACTAGACGGCACATAACAACAACAATATTACCTCAACTGCTATGTGCTATTTTAATTACAAGAAGTACACATTAAAAAGTAGGTTACTACCTCAAACAGAATACTAAAGAGTAAGACTCTGGAATAATAGTTTTATCATAATTTCATGATAGACTAGCGTGAGTTTGTTAAGATCCTTAGAATTAATGGGGGAACACAAGCAGCCATACTAACTCAAGCAGGTCATCAAAATACATCAAGAGAGACTTTTCAGACTATTACAGACTTTGAAACAAGATAAAGACCTTCAACCTACTGTAAAACAAGTAATGGCCAACATGGTCCTTAGATGTCAAAGCTAGAAGATGCTACGACCTCATAATACATGAAGTTGACTAGCTTTTTGACTAGCTGAGTCATCTGGAAATGTGAACTATAATGGTACCTCAAGATTAGATAAAATATATTGCAATATTTGCTTTCATTGTGTAATTATGTGTATTTGATAATTGTGAAGCTATAACTCTGCTCCAAGAGTTGATTGTTGTATTAAGTATGTTTGCTATATGGAACAGAATTAGAAATAGAATTGATAGTGGCAAATATAAGTTTGAGATATAAGAAAATATTTAGAAGCTAGAGCTAGAAGAAACAGGTTTTTCAGAGAGAGAGAGAAAGTAATAAATTATCAATAATTATGCAGCTATTTATGGTGGGAAGTTTATAATATGGAGTTAGTTTCTAAGAAGATTTATAAACCTGCTTTGTCATAAGCAAATTAGCAAACCCTACGATGTTGCTATTGATAGAAATAGCTGCTTGGTAATTGATACAAATCACGTACCACTACAGAGCTTGATTAGAGGGAGAGGTACTAGCTAAGTTGGCAGTCCACTGATTTGATACCTCTGATTGGAATCCTAAATTTTTATTACAGAAGAATGGAGAGAGGGCTGATCATCTATTCAAACTAACCTCCTTCTGAATATTCTTGAGACCAATGCCAAAGCCAACTGTTGCATGTCACAGACAGGCTCATCATTCTGAGACAAGCTTAAAGATGTTAAAACCAAGGACATTAGGCTGATGGACGCTGGTAGATTCGGTAGTACAAGTCTTCATCTTTGTATGCTTTGGCTAAAGTATGTGGGTGGTTATGACTATATACTTACATCTTTATTGTAATGATTACTATCAGTTATTAAATGATAATTCACTGTAGTCTTTATTAGCTATTGGTCCAAACCATTTTATTGTTTTGCATTTTAACAGATATTAGCTAATAAGCTTTCACTCACAAATCAAAAAAGAAATTAATAAGTACGTCACTAAAGAAAACATTAGTTGCAGAGAATCCTGGAGGGTCACAGATTAGTTATTTGCAGTTTATAGTAGTTCACAGTATTATAATCTAATTTCTGGTATTTTACCACTCTTCCCAGGCTCCAGCCTTGATCCTATGTGCTCCCTCCATTCCCCAGCACTTTCTAAAGTTGAGACTGGAGAGAGGAGAGATGAAATATTTTTTAACACCCCTATTTGGGACCAGTAGAAGAGTAGAGAGTTTGACTCTAAGGGACATCATTTGAATGGGCCCCCTACTTCTCCACACCAATTTACTTGATTAGTAGAAAAAGAAGAAAGGAAGAGAGGGAAATTGGATAATTGAAGACTAGAAAGTTTAGAGATTTCCAGATTGCAAGAATTTGATTCCCTATTCATTCTTCCTTGAGATGGGTGAAGGTGAGTGCAAAATTCATTGATATTTCCTATTTTCATAGGGAGATTCAGAGTATGTCACCAAGAAATGGAGTGCCCTTTAATATATGCCAATCACAAATATAAATTGCTTTTGTATTGGCTTTTGCTATTAATTATTTCTGTGTTATATGCTACTTATTAGCATGAATAGTCCATGTCATCTAATGAATTTTGACTTTTTACTACACACAGGGCATCGGGGCAGGAAGGGGTTTCTTTAATATTTGTTGAAACCCACATATTCATTCATTGTGCCTCTCACAAAAGGGAAAAGGGAAACTATAGTCCCTGTCTCAGAGGATTACCATGTGGAAATATTATAGGAGCAAGACTTTTTCATGTGAAGTACAAGCATACTAATGACATTTAAGCACACTAACAAAAAATGAACAGGTATCATTTTTCTAAGTTCTGGAATCATAAAATGAAATTTTATTTATCCTAATTATAAGAAGAGATGTTCAAGCAGAGACACAGGAGAAAGGGTAGAAAATTCTGTTTTAGTCTTGAACATTCTGATGTGTGTGAACAGGAGTGTGTGTGTGTGTGTGTCAGTCTGGCTGTCTCTGTGTATTTGTCTCAAGAGCCACACGGCAGAGAGCTGTCTGCTCAGTTGCTTTCACACCACAGGGTTTCATCTTCACTTAACATTCTTTATTTCACTCTCTTTCCCTAAGGAGACAGATGGTGTACATACTCACGCTTTGTAAGAAATAATTACATTGATTCTCAGCAATTCTCAGAGCTCCAAGTCCTTCTGGCTCTTACAGCTGATGGTGAGGACTCCCTGGATGGATAAATCTGTGAGAAGTTGGCCTTCAATATTAAAATAATGAATAGGCTTTAATGTAATTTTAAAAAGTCATTCAACCAGGAAAAGTTGGCTTAGATGTGAGAAGCAGTTTTCCATGAGTACTCATTTACATATAGTTTCCCAAGTGCATTAACAGAGGAACACAGAAATTCAGTATCTTGCCCAGTAATTGAATTACACCACTGAATTAAAACTACTACCTTGCTAATTTTAGGTGCTCTGTACCAAAAAACAAATACCAATCTTCCTATGCCTTGTAATTTCCTTCAAGCTTATAACCTCAAGTCATCAGATGAAAATGAAATCAATTAAATCAGGGAGGTGGTGATTTTTATCAAAGTCTTATTTCCTAACTCGTAAGCACAGTTGTAGTAGTAACCAATACATGTTTTAATTTATAGAATGCAGAATATTCTGCAAACATATGGTCCTCAGGTAATCCTACAAAAATATTGGCAATACTATTTTTCAGGTAACAAGACAATCTCAGAGAGGTTAGTGGGTTTCCCAAGTTTCCATAGCAGTGAACGACTTATGTATGCTACCACACAACCTTTACTGTACTGTGTGTTATGCATTGGTATGTAATCATAAACTAACTGACAAGAACTCCAATTCTACATTTTTTCCTGTATGCATTTTATTCCCTAGGGAGCACAGTGCTTTTTTTTTTTTTTTTTTTTTGTACACAGTAAGTAGCTTTATTGATATTCAGAGCAATAAAAGAGTGAATTTATGCCTATTTTTAAGTTAGAATCTAAGAGGCTATCCTTCCAACTTATAAAGTTACTGAGATTCCATTCCCACTGAACCTGGCACTCTCTCTCTTCTCTACTGCCTCATAGTGCATACACTCCTGCCAGCCTTCTTTTATTCTAATTGTTTCTCCTTTCTTTTTTTTTTTTTTAATAAAAATGCATACAAATGCCCATATAATCACTATAAAAGTAAAATAAGTTAACATTTAGTCTTTGTTTGTTTGTTTTGGATAGACTGGGAGAAAAATGTGGAATAGAACTTCAAATTCCTAAAAACTAAACTAGACCTACTAGACTAGTTGAGAATGGAACACTGTGGTCATTTTTGAATTTTGTTCTACATTTTTCCCTCCCACTCTATGCAGGATCTGCAATTTTTATCCCTTTCTGAGTGGTTGGCTTTGGTAGTTAGGCCCTGTTTAATTCTTCTGGTCTCAGAATCATGAAAGCCAAGGTCCCTCTGGTCCATCATCCTTGGACTAATTGTTTCCATATGATTTTGATTTTATTCATTCTTCTTTGGTCCAGACAAGGGGAGATCAATAGTTGCATCTTAGATGGCCATTCAAAAGCTTTTAAGACTCTAGCTGCTACTCAACAAAGTAGGGTGTAGAACACAATTTGCATGTACTATGTTGTGCCAATTGAGCTTGATGTCTCTCGAGACCATTGTCCCAAGCCCACAAGCCCAGTGACTCTCTCCGTCAAATGCTTGGTTGTCACTGTGAAGCTACTCCAACCTTGTCTCCTATTAATTCCATAATGTATATGAATATTTTAGTATCATATATACATATGTAAGAATATCTTCAGCCAAATCTGTGCTTGGTCATGGGTATATTCCTGTTTGCCTATCCACCCCTGATCTTCTCACCTGTCTATGCATGTACCTATAGACTTGTGTTTGCTGCCACTGGTAACGCAGTATTGTTCATGTATTAGTACCTCTGTTGTCTTTATCTTTTGTGCACATTTCTGTGTCCTCCTTTTCTCTATTGTCATTGTGCTGGTCACACAATTTTGTTATATTGCCTTTCCCTTCACCCAGCTCATCCCATAACTCTTAACTGGCCAGAAATTTTCCCTCCACTTCCCTCCCATCACGGGTAATCAACAAAGTAAATTTCCCTCCCTCTGCAAACCTTTCCTTGACTTCTTATAATAATGAACTCATACGATATTTGTTTTTCTATGACTGACTTATTTCATTCAGCATAATGTCCTCTAAATTCATCCATGATATGAGGTGATTTATGGATTCTTCATTATTCTTTAATGTTGTATAGTATTCCATTGTGCGAATGTGCCATAGATTGGTTATCCATTCATCTGTTGATGGGCATTTAGGTTGTTTCCATCTCTTTGCTGTAGTGAATTGTACTGAGATGAACATGGATGTGCCTATCTCTATTTATGTCTTAGATCTCACCTCTTTAGGGTATATCCCTAGTAATGGAATTGCTGGATCAAATGGTATTTCTATTTTCAATTTTTTAAGAAAAAAAACATACTGTTTTCCACAGTGGCTGTACCACTTTGCAGTTCCACTGTCAGTCTATGAGAGTTCCCCACATCCTTGCCAACATTTGCTATTTTCTGTCTTGTTGAACTTTGCTATTATTGCTGGGTTGAGATGATATCTCATTGTTTTGATTTGCATCTCTCTGATGGCCAATAATCGTGAGCATTTCCTCATGTGTTTGTTGGCTGTCTGCTTGTCTTCTTTAGGGAAGTGTCTGTTCTTGTCCCTTGCCCATTTTTGAATTGAATTGTCTATCTTTTTGGTATTGAGGTATAGAAGTTTTCTATAAATTTCAGAGATAAGTCCTTTGTCAGATACGACATAGACAAATATTTGTTTTCCCAATTTGTAGGTTCTCTTTTTACCCTTTTGGAGAAGTCTTTCAATGTACCTAAGAATTTAATTTTTAAAAGGTCTCAGTTATCTCTCTTCCACTGCTTGTGCATTTTAGGTTATGCTTAACAGTCTATTTATGCCATAAATCAGGGGCCCTAAGTTGCCCCTATTTTATCTTTTATGAACTTTATTGTTTTGGGTTTTACACGTAAGTCCTTGATTCATCTGGAGTTAGTTTTTGTGTGTGGTGCGAAGTGTGGATCTTGTTTCATTTTTCTGCAAGTGGATATCCAATTTTGCCAGCACCATTTGTTAAAGAGGCTATATCTCCCCTATTCAATGCATTTTGGCCCTTTCTGAAAGATCAGCTGTCCATAGATGCATAGGTCTATTTCTGAGTTCTCAATTCCATTCCACTGGTCTATTTGCTTATCATTGTACCAATACCACACAGTTTTGACTGGACAGTGTGAGACCCCCTACTTTGTTTTTCTTCTTCAATGGTGCTTTGCTTATCACAGGTATCTTTCCTTTCCATATAAAGTTAGTGATTGGTTTTTCTATGACCTTAAAGAATGCAAATGGAATCTGGATCAGGATTTCATTGAATGTTTAGATTGCTTTGAGTAGTATTGGCATTTTCACAATATTCAGTCTTCCTATCCACAAATGGAAACTCTGGTAGCGTAGTGCCTAAGGCACTTGACTGCTAACCAGAAGGATGATGGTTTAAACCCACCAGCCACTCCTCAGAAGGAAGGTTGGGCAATCTACTTCCATAGTGATAATGCCTCAGAAACCCAAGGAGGGGTCGCTATGAGTCGGGTCCGACTCAACAGCACACAACAACAACATATCCATGAATATGGCATGTTCTTCCATTTATACAGTTCTCTTATAGTTTCTTGTATTAGTGTTTTGTAGTTTTCTTTGTATAGGTTGTTTTTGTCCCTGGTAAGATTTATTCCTGAATATTTTATATTTTTTGGTAGCTATTGTAAATGGTATTGTTTTCTTTATTTCCTTTTCAGGGACCTCTTTGTTGTTGTTGAGATTTGTGTATGTGGACTTTGTATCCTGCCACTTTGCTGAACTTTTCTATTACTTCCAGTAATTTTCTTGCTAAGTCTCTTGGGTTTTCTATGTATAGGATCATGTTATCTGCAAATAGAGATAACTTTACTTCTTTTTTGCCAGTTTGGATGCCTTTTATTTCTCTTTCTCGTCTTATTGCCCTGGTGAGGACTTCCAATACAATGTTAAATAGAAGTGGTGATAGAGGACATCCTTGTCTGATTCCTGTTTGCAAGAGGAATACTTTGAGTCTTTCTCCATTTAGAATAGTGTTGGCTGTTGGTTTTGCATGTATGCCCTTTATTTTGTGGAGGAACTTTTCCTCTCTTCCTATTTTGCTGGGAGTTTTGATCAGAAATGGGTGTTGGATTTTATCAAATGCCTTTTCTTCATCAATTATTATGATCATGTGGTTCTTTTCCTTTGTTTTATTTATGTTATGGATAACAGTGACTATTTTTCTGATGTTGAACCATCCTTGCATACCTGGTATGAATCCCACATGGTCATGGTGTATTATATTTTTGATATGGTGTTGGATTCTGTTGGCTAGGATGTTTTGAAGATTTTTGTGTCTATTTTTATGAGGGATATTGGTCTGTAGTTTTCTTTTCCAGTGATGTCTTTCACTGGTTTTGGTATCAGGGTTATGGTTGCTTCATAAAATTAATTTGGGAATATTCCATCATTTTCTATGTTCTGGAATAGCAGTAAGTATAGGTGTCAACGCTTCTCTGAATGTTTGGTAGAATTCTCCAATGAAGCTGTGTGGGCCAGGGCATTTTTTTGTGGGGAGTTTTTTTTTTTTTTTTTAATGACCTGCTCTATTTCTTCTTTTGTTATGGATCTGTTCAAGTATTCTATCTCAGACTGGGTTAGTTTAGATAAGACTTGTGTTTCTAAAAATTTATCCCATCTCTTCTAGGTTTTCAAATTGGTTGGAGTACAATTTTCCATAATATTCTGTTATTATCTTTCTCATTTCAGTTGGTTCTATTGTGCTGTCACCCGTTTCATTTATTATCCATGCTGGTTGAATCTTTTCTTTCTTCTCTTTTGTTCAATGTGCCAGTGGTTTGTTGATCTTGTTTATAAGGAACCAGTTTCCTCTCTTGTTGATTTTCTCTGTTTTTGTTTTGTTTTCTGTTTCATTTATTTCTGCTCTGATCTTTATTATTTCCTTTTTTCTGGATAAGGTAGGTTTCTTTTGATACTCTTTTTCTAATTGTTGGAGTTGTTGAGTTAGAGTGTTGATTTTGTTTCTTTCCTCTTATTTGATGTGTGTGTTTATTGCTATAACTTGACCTGTGAGTACTGCTTTGCTGAGTTTCATAGGTGTTGCAAGTTTTATTTTCATTCTTGTTTGTTTCTAGGAATTTGTTTACTTTACACAGTGTTTCTTCTGTTACCCAGTAGTATTTGCGAAATTCATATACATATTTGATTTTTTTCCCTTGGTCTTCCTGTTCTTGATTTCTAATTTTATAGCATTTTAATCTGAGAAGATGCTTTGTAGTATTTCAATTTTTTTTTTTTTTTTAAATTTTGAGGCTTCTTTTGTATCCTAACATATGATCTATTCTTGAGAATGACCCACGTGTGCTGGATAAGAACGTATTGTGTTTTTGTTGGGTGGAGTGACACCCAGTATGTGTCTATGAGATCAAGTTGGTTGATTTGTGTTGTTGAGATCTTCTGTATTTTTGTCGAATTTTTTTCTAGTTGTTCTGTCCTTCATAGAAAGTGGTGTGGTAAGATCTACTATTATTGTAGAATTATCTACTTTTTCTTTCAATGCAGTTAATGTTTGCTTTATGTATTTTGGAGCTCTTTCATTGGTTGCAAAGATGTTTATTATGATAATGTCCTCTTGGTCAATTGACCCTTTTAATATCATATAGTGCTCTTCTTTGTCCCTTATGCTGGTTTTCACCTTGAAGCCTATTTTATCAGAAATTAATATTGCATTAATAATACTCCTGCTCTTTTCTGGTTGCTATTAGCTTCATATAGTTTTTCCATACCTTGATTTTTAATGTATTTTTATCTTTGTGTCTCAGGTGGGTATCTTGTAGGCAAGATATTGATGGGTCTTTTCTTATTGAATTTGCATCTCTGTTTCTCTGGATTGATGCATTCAATCCAGTCACATTGAGTGTAATTAGTGACAGATATGAATTTATTGCTGTCATTCTATTTTTTTTTTGTTGTTGTGTTGTTAGTGATTTCTTTGTTTCAAATATTTTTCTGTGCTAAGCTCATTTTGTTTTGCAGTTATTATTATTTTTATTCATTATTTGTTGGTTTTGGTTTACTAAGCCCTTGTGGTTTTCTCCTTTTTCAGTTTGGTTAGCAGAATTTTCTTTGTGATTACCGTGAAGTAAATTCTTATCTTCCTAAGTTTGAAACAGTCTGTTCTATATAAACAGTGTCCTGACTTCATCTCCACTTGGAAGTTTTGAAATTATGCTATTTATCTCTTCTATTTGCTTTGTAGCTGGTGTCATCTGCAGATTGACTCCATTATTTCTTGGTGTACATTATTTTACAAGCTTATTATTTAAGCATCTATTTCTGGTTTGTTTTGTAAGTGGCGGTGTCAAGTGTCTTGATTTTAATTTGTTGTTCTCTGTTGTGGGTTTTTTGTCAGAAAGACTCCCTTTAACATTTCTTGTAGTGCTACTCTGGTTTTCACAATTCCCTAATTTCTATTTGTCTAGGAATGTCTTCATTTCACTCTCATATTTGAGGGACAGTTTGGCTGGTTATGTAACTCTTGGGTGGTAATTCTTTTCTTTCAATGCTGTGTATATGCTGCCCCATTGCCTATTGCCTGCTTGGTTTCTTCTGAGAAATCAGAGCTTAGTGTTTTTGGTTGCCCATTGTGGATAACATTTCATTTTTCCTGAGCTCCTCACAAGATATTTTCATTGTCTTTGGTTTTGAAAAGTGTGATTATGATATGTCTTGGTGACTTTATCTTGGGGCCTGTATGGGGTTCGTTGAGCTTCTTGGATGGATATCATTTCTTCTTTCATGATATAGGGGTAGTTTACTGGAAGCAAGTCTTTGACAATTATTTCAGTGGTCCCCCCCCCCTCCACACACACACACACACAACTTGTTCTGGAATTCCAATCTGGCTTATGTTATTTCTTTTCATGTCATCCCATATAACTCTTAGATTTTCTTCATTTCTCTTAAATCTTTGTTCTGATTTTATCAAGCTGGTGTCAAAGGATTTGTCTTCTAGCTGGGAAATGCATCCTTCAGCCAGTTTTAATTTACTCTTTTGTCCTTCCAGTGTGTTATTTACCTCTGTAATTTTAATGATCATCCTCTAGATTTCTAATTGCTGTTTTTGTATGATTTCTAATTGTGTATTTATTTTGTCATTTTGCTCTTGAATGATTTTCCTGAATTCTTCAAGGGTATTGTCTGTCTTCTCCTTGCTTCTCTTTATGG
>NW_006921819.1:1780421-1788345 GCF_000298275.1 Orycteropus afer afer | reverse complement strand
GTTTTGGCTGAAGATATTGAGCTTTTCCACCACCTCTTGCCACAGATGTAGTCAATCTGATTCCTGTGTGTTCCATCTGGTGAAGTCCATGTGTACAGCCTCTGTTTGTGTTGTTGAAAATATATATATTTCATATCAGATAGTTGTATTACTTCCTCAGATAGATTTTCCAATTCTTTAGTTTGGACACTTGTTTCTGTCATCTTGTCCTGTGTTTTTGTTTCATTTGAAGTTGTCTCTTTTTTCCTAGACATTTTGAAGTTGCTGTCTTTATTTGTTGGTTATGTGCTGATTTGTTTTACCCTGGTTTTATGTTTTACTTTGTTTTAATATATCTAGAAATGTGGAGTGGGTGTACTTCTTTTGTTATTAGCTTGGCTGTACTGGGACACTCTCCAGCTTCCTTTGTGTTGGTGGAGTAAGTGATGGGGATGTGGGTGCAGGTCTCTGTTTGTCATGAAGGGTTGCAATTGAGATGGGCAGTGGTGGTCCACTGTTTATTGTTGATTCTGTGCTGCAAGGACTATTGGTGTTACTCATTTGTTGGGTGAGGTGATCGGTGTAATAGGTATGTCTGGCTAGTGGAAGGTTAACATGTTCTTACTGTGGAATGAGGCAAGAGAAAAAAGAGAAGAAAAAAGTAAGCCAATGAGAAGGAGGAAAGAAGAAAGACAGTGTAACAATAGATGATATGAGATAGGGAAAAAGGAAAAAAGAATGTAAGAAAAAGAGAGAAAACAAATGTGGCGGTGATGAAAGTGATAAAAGTTTGGTAAAAATGAAAGAAGCTGAGGAAATAGAGGGGCAAGTTGTCAGATAGAAAGGAAAAACGTTGAGGAAGAGAAAAGTTGATAAATGAAGGGAGGATACAATAATTGAGAAGGGATTTTTCTAGTTATATTCAGCCAGCAGCCCTGGGAGTTCCATGAAGTTTTTTTTTTTTTTTTTTCTCCCTCCTCAACCTCCTTTGTGTTTCTAATGGCTTCTCTTCAGCTTGGTCAGCTGGCTATTTTTTTTTTTCTTTCTGCAGTCGCTAAACTTAGACCTTTCCTGTCTTCACTGGATCTAATACTTTATCTTCTCATGAGATATTCATATCTGTTCCACTAAGTTTCTCAAAATCTCTGTTGAAAGAGGGATTTGGCATGTGGTCTATTAGTAGGACACCATCTTCCACCATAGACCACCACAGGGTTTCAAAGGCTATACAGAAGCAGACTGCCTCATCTATCTATCATTGAGCAGTTGGTGGGTTCAAACTGCCACCTTTTGGTTAGCAGTTCAATGCTTTAACCACAGCACTACCAGAGTTCCATGATTGCTGGATATATTTGTGTTTATTTCTGTGATCATACTCCTGTTTTCTATTTACAGTGATTTTCTTTTTTTGGGGGGTAACATTATAGCTTTTATTTTTTATATTTGTATAAAGCAATAAGCTTATAAAAAGCACATTCCTTTTCATGTTTTCCTTTCATCCTTGAAGCAATCAATCTAGGCATATTTTTATCATCATCCTGAGATCCCTAATTCTTGTGTATTCCTGGGCAAATTCTTCCCTCTTTACCCCATTTTCCACATCCAGTTGGCCTAGCCTTATGATCAGGAATTTATTTCACATGCTAGTCATTTTTAATAAGTACAATAACCACAGCAATAATGATAGCTGTCTTTTATTGAGAGCCTGTTGAACTTTAGGCAGTGATTATGGAAAATAATAGCTCCTGGTAAATACTAGGTTTTGAGCCAATTGCACAGTAAACCCAAGAGTCAGAGACACTGACCCTATAACCTGGACTAATAAAGTCTTATGACTATCTTCTAAAATGGGTCTTTCCTCTAAGTTTATTTGGGAAGTAATAACAAATATCCAATCACACTGGGAATCTCTGGCTCAAGAGATTTGGAATACCATCGAAATTATCATCTCTCAGACAAAGAATAGAGCTATTGTGATCAAGAAGCTTCACCTTTGATTCATGCTCATTCAGTTACTATGATGAGTTGTTTTTGATCAGTCACTATAACATTTATCATTGACAAGGTCAAGAGTGCAAAGAATACTCTCTGAGCTTATAACTCATCAATGTCTAAATAAATCACTGAACAGGAAACAAATCATAGTCAATCTTTTCATCTTTGTTTCCTTATGATCGAGAACATACTAGTTCAAATCAAGCTATTGCCTATTCAGTTATGAAATAACTTCCTAAATTCAAACAAAGAAATGCTTGGACAGGATTATTTGATAAAATATTATCTTTTGAATATGTGAGGTTGAAAATAATGAAAAATGCACAGACTGAAAATATCAACTGACACCCATTTTTGGAAAAATTTCCAAGAATTATTGATATATTGTATTTTGTCGCCATTCAGTTCAATGGATTTTTCTTTTTTAAAAATTTCCCTCAAGACTTATTCTTTGATATACAGGTTATTTAGAAGGGTGTTATTTAGTTTTCACATGTTTGAAGATTTTCCTTTTATTTTTATGTTAGTGACTTCTAGTTTGATTCCATTGTGGTCAGAGAACCCTCTCTGTGTGGTTTTAGGTCTTTCATATTTGTTGAAATTTTTTTCAGCATTTGGATATGGTATGTATTGGAAAATGTTTTGTGGACACTTGAGAAGAGTGATTTGGAGTGCTATATAAATGTTGATTACACTTCTCTTCGTTGATAATGTTGCTGAGTTCTATGTCCTTTATAATTATCCTTCTAGTTGTTCCAACAGTCACTGAGAGAGGAATGCTGAAGTATGCAATTATAATTGTGAATTGGTCAATTTAGCCTTTCTATTCTATCAGTTCTTTACTTAATATATTTTGTTGTTTGGTTCATACACATTTAAGATTGCTATATAAGTTAGACTGGGTTCTCTAGAGAAACAAAACCATATATATATATATATATATAGAGAGAGAGAGAGAGAGAGAGAGAGAGATTTATATTAGGAAAATGGCTCACAGACTTATAGAATCTGGCAAGTCCAAAATTCTGGGATCAAACATCAAGCTGGAGGCTTTTCCCAACTCTTGCAGCCACAAGAGCTGAGGAGCTCAGAGCTGGCAGGCAGTATGCCAGCTGTTGACTCCAACAAATGATGAATCCAAGATCTCCAGGCTGAATGGTGGATTGTTCACTCTGACAGTTGTAGGCAGCACAACAGAATCCCGATCCACAGAAGAATGTCTCTTTTTCCAGGATGTCCATAGATACACTGGAAGCAGGCCACACCCCTAGGGAAACTCCCTTTCAACAGATTTCCTGCTCAAAACATAATCATCTGATCCCATCATGGGAAAAACCACATCACAACAGGTTAAACCAAACAAAATTGTGGTCCAGCCAAGTTGACACACACCTTCTACGCCTTGTCACTTTGCCAGTTGTACACATCTTCTAAACCATATATAATCTCTAAATAAGAACAATTTTAAAGTCATATTTGCACCTTACATGATACGCTAACACACGCACAACCAAAATGCATTAACCTTATTTACATTTCACAGTTCATAACAGAAGGAAACAAAAATATTTGATGCACATATACAATGAAGAAATATAACAATCACAGTCCTCATTTTGGCAGCTGGTCACGTGGTCATAGCTGATATTCAGAACTACCTTCTTCTACCACCCACTCTGTATTTCCCTTGCCCTCAGCAAGCACCTCAGCTGGTCGTGGGGTGACCCAAACCTTCATTCCTGAAGGGTCTGGGCCATTAGCAGTCCTATCAGAATTGGGTTGCTGTAATTTTCCATTGAAATTAATCACAGGGCATGGTAGTACTAAGAGATGTCCTAAAGAATCTCCTATATTCCACACATGTACTTCTTTACCTCTATTATGTAAAACCTATCCAATTTCCCCTTGGTAATCAGGATCTGTCACACCAAATAGTACAGTAATGTCCTTCTTTGTCTGTTGATCCAGAGGCATGAGGCAGACAAAATGGCCAGGTGACATTCTTAATTTTCAGTTCAATGCAATCAGTATTGTGTCTCCAGGTGGGAGTGTTCCTCCCTTTGGGACTAAGATCTCCAGACCCACAGAGCATAGGGTAGCAGGGACAGGAAGCAAAAATTTTTTGAGTGGGTCACCAGGGGTAATAGTGAGTGGTACCACTCCTATTTCCACGCCTTGGTTCCTGGACCCATGAATCCTGGCTATTGGAGAAACAGAACCATATATTGGATGGTGGTTTAGAGCATATACAGCCTCCTGGAGAACACTGCCCCAACCCTTCAAGGTATTGCCACCTAGCTAGTGTCGTATTTGTGTTTTTTAAGAGGCCATTCCATCATTCTATCAAGCCAGCTGCTTCATGATGATGAAGAACATGGTAAGACCAGTGAATTCCATGAGCATAAGCCCATTGCTGCACTTCATTTGCTGTGAAATGAGTCCCTTGATCCAAAGCAATGCTGTGTGGGATACCATGACAGTGGATAAGGTATTCTTAAGTCCACAGATGGTAGTTTTGGCAGAAGAATTGCATGCAGGGAAGGTGAATCCATATCCAGAATAAGTATCTATTTCAGTAAGAACAAAATGCTGTCCTTTCCAATGGAAGTGGTCCAATGTAATCAACCTTCCACCAAGTTGGTGGCTGATCACCCCAAAGAATGGTTCCATATCACAGACTCAGTGTTGGTCTCTGCTGTTGGCAGATTGGGCACTCAGCAGTGACAGTAGCCAAATAAACCTTGGTTAGTGAGAGTTCATGTTGGTGAGCCCATGCATAACCTCCATCCCTGCCACCATGACCACTTTGTTCATGAGCTCATTGAGCAATGACAGGAATTGTTGTTGTTGTTGTTAAGTGTCGTCGAGTCGTTTCCGACTCAGCGACCCCAAGCACAGCAGAACGAATGACAGGAGTAGCTGGGGAAAAAGGATGGCTGGTTCCACTGAATGTGTCATCCTATCCACCTGACTGTTAAAGTCCGCCTCTGCCGAGGTCACCTTTCGGTGGACATTCACATGAGACACAAATACCTTTACTCCTTTGGCCCATTCAGAGAGATCTATCCACATACCTCTTTCCCATACATGCTTATCATCAATCTTCCAATCATGCTCCTTCCAAGTCCCAGACCATCCAGCTAAGCCATTAGCCACAGCCCATGAATCTGTATATAATCTCACATCTGGCCATTTCTTATTCCATGCAAAGTGAACAGCCACATGCATGGCTCAAAGTTCTGCCCATTGGGAGGATTTCCCTTCACTACTGTCTTTAAGGAAGTTCCAGAAAGGGGCTGCAGTGCCACTGCTGTCCACTTTCGAGTGGTGCCTTCATATCACACAGAACCATCTGTAAACCAGGCATAAGTTTTCTCTTCCTCAGTCAACTGATCATAAGGAACTCCCCATGAGGCCATAGGTGCAGAGTGGGAGAGGGAAAGTAATGTGACTGGAGTGGAGACCATAAGCATTTGGGCCACTTCCTCATTCAACTTACTTGTGCCTTCAGGTCCCACTCAAGCCCGATCTCTGATATAGCACTTCCATTTAATGATGGAATGCTGCTGTGCATGTCCAACTTTGTAAATCTGTGGGACAGACAACACCCAGTTCATGATGGGCAGCTCAGGCCTCATGGTCACTTGGTGGCCCATGGTTAGGTGTTCAGTCTCTACTAAAGCCCAGTAACAAGCCAAAAGCTGTTTCTCAAAAGGAGAGTAGTTATCTGCAGAGGATGGCAGGGCTTTGCTCCAAAACCCCAAGGGTCTGCATTGCAATTCAACAATTGGGACCTGCCAAAGACCCCAAACAGCATCTCTATCTACTACAGACACTTCAAGCACCATTAGATCAGCCAGATCATAGGGCCCAAGTGGCAGAGCAGCCTGCGTGCAGCCTGAACCTGTTGCAGAGCCTTCTGTTGTTCTGGGCTCCACTCAAAACTAGAAGCTTTCCTAGTCACTTGATAAATAGGCACAGCAACACACCCAAATGAGGGATATGTTGCCTCCAAAATCCAAAGAGGCCCACCAGACATTATGCCTCCTTTTTAGTTGTGGGGAAACCAGATACAATAACTTATCCTTCACTTTAGTAGGAATATCTCAACATGCTCCACACCATTGGACCTCTAGAAATTTCACTGAGGTGGAAGGTACCTGAATTTTCTTTGGATTAATTTCCCAACCTCTAGCATGCATATGTCTCACCAATAAGTCTAGAGTCATGGATACTTCTTCTTTACTAGGTCCAATCATCATAATGTCATCAATATAATGGACCAGTATGATGTCTTGTGGAAGGGAAAGATGATCTAGTTCCCTACGGACTAAACTATGACATAGTGTTGGGGAGTTGATATACCCCTGAGGAAGGACTGTGAAAGTATACTATTGGCCTTGCCAGCTGAAGGCAAACTGCTTCTGATGGTCTTTTGAAATTGGTATTGAGAAAAAGGCATTGGCCAGATCAATAGCTGCATACCAAGTACCAGGAGATGTACTAATTTGCTCAAGCAATGAAACCACATCAGGAATAGCAGCTGCAATTGGAGTCACCACCTAATAAAGTTTATGATAATCTATTGTCATTCTCCAAGATCCATCTGTTTTCTGCACAGGCCAAATAGGTGAATTAAAGGGGAATGTGGTGGGAATCACCACCCCTGCATCCTTCAAGTCCTTGATAGTGGCAGTAATTTCTGAAACCCCCCCAGGGATGCAGTATTGCTTTTGGTTTACTATCTTTGTAGGTAGAGGCAGTTCTATTGGCTCCCACTTGGCTTTTCCTACCATAATAGCCCTTACTCCACATGTCAGGGACCCAATGTGGGAATTCTGCCACTTGCTCAGTATATCTATTTCAATTATGCATTCTGGAACTGGGGAAATCACTAAAGGTTGTTTTTGGGGACCCACTGTGAAACATACCTTAGCTAAGACTCCATCAATAACTTGACCCACCACTCTGACTGATGGGCCACAATGATGCTTTGTGTCTCCTAGAATTAGTGTCAATTCAGAGCCAGTGTCCAGTAATCCCCAAAACGTCTGATTATTTCCTTTCCCCCAATGAAGAGTCACTCTTGTAAAAGGCCTCCGATCCCTTTGGGGAAGGCTGGGATAAAAGTTGACATTATAGATTTCTGGCAAAGTAGTGGGATCCTTCCTCAAAGGGCCCAGTCTCCCCTTCATTCATTGTGTTGTGGGTCTCTAAACTGACTGAAGTCTTAAGATATTGATTGAGAGGTCATGACACTGTATTTTGCTGATTCAATCTAGGTTGCTGTTCACGTGACCTAGAATTCTTCTGTCTATACAGATCAAGTAAGTATTTAGTAGGCTTTCCATGTATTTCACTACGAGAAACACCATGAGCAAGTAGCCAATGCCATAATTCCACATGAGTCAGACTATTCTGATTACTGTTCCAACTCTGCTGTCTATTATGGTAACCACACCCACCTTGCCTTTGTGCATTAACTCCTGCCACTTTGCCCCCTACTACCATGGGGTCTAATCTGCCCCATCGTAGTTAAGTGTCTTAGTTCAATTAGGGCAGTTCCCACTGTCAAATCAGGTTTACATAAAATAGCAATCACAGCATTCTTCAAGGATGCTGGAGCTCCATTCAGAAACTTATTCCTCACTGTACTTGTGAAAGGTGTGTCTTCTGGACTCTCCGTTTCTGGCTCTAGTGATCTAATCTGATAAATCCATTCTAACAGGCCAATTTCCCTAAGCCTCTGGATACCTTCTTCTACATTAAACTAAGGCAGGTCTGCTACTTCAACTTGACTTAAGGTAGGCCACTGCATAATCCATGCTTCAGTAAGCCAACCAAGTAAACTATTAGATCCTTTCCTAACTTCTTGAGCTGAATCATTGAATAAAGAATCCATACTTAGTGGGCCTAAATCAATAAACTCAGACTGATCCAATCTTACATT
>NW_006921819.1:1772567-1778596 GCF_000298275.1 Orycteropus afer afer | reverse complement strand
TTGAACTGCCAGCCTTCTCATTAGCAGTCAAGTGCCTTAGGCATTACACTACCAAAAAGTCCTCTGAAAAGGAAATAAGGAAACCAATACCATTTACAACAGCTACCAAAAAGATAAAATATTTAGGAATAAATCTTACCAGAGACACAAAAGACTTATACAAAGAAAACTCAAAACACTACTACAAGAAACTATAACAGATCTACATAAATGGAAGAACTTGCTTTGTTTATCAATAGGAAGACTGAATATTGTGAAAATGTCAGTATTACGCACAGCAATATACACATTCAATGCAATCTCAATCCAGAGTCCATCAACATTTTTTAGGACATGGAAAAAAACAGTAACTAATTTCATATGGAAAGGAAAGAGACCTTGGATAATTAAAGCACTGCTGAAGAAGAAAAACAGACTTGGAGGTCTCACACACTCAAATCTCAAAACCTATTATACAGCTAGGGTAGTTAAAACATTGGTACAATGATAGAGAGATAGACCAATGGAACACAATAAAAAATCCAGAAATAGACCCATCCATCTATGGACAACTGATCTTTGACAAAGGACCAAAACCTATTAAATGGGGGAGAGACAGCCTCTTTAACAAATGATACTGGCAAAACTGGATATCTACTTGCAGAAAAATGAAACAAAAGCCATACCTCACCCCGTACATGAAAACGAACTCAAGTTGGATCAAAAACTTAAATGTAAAACACAAAATTATAAAGCTCATCAAAGATAAAATAAGGGGAAATCTCGGGGCCCTAATCCACAGCATAAGTATTCTATCAAGCATAGCCCAAAATGTGCAGGCAGTGGAAGAGAAACTAGATGACTAGGACCTTTTAAAAAGTAAATTCATATGCACATCTTAAAAAGGGTAAAAATATAACCTACAGGTTGGGAAAAAACATTTGCCTATGACATATCTGACATCTCTATCCAAAATTTATATAAATCTTCAACACCTCAAAAAGACAAACAACCTAATTCAAAAATGCACAAGGGACATGCATGAGCAGACACTTCACAAAAGAAGATATACTGGCAGCCAATGGACACATAGGAAAATGCTCACAATCTTTAGCCATTAAAGAGATGCAAATGAAAACAACAATGAGATATCATTTCACCCCAGCAATAATAGTAAAGTTCAACAAGACAGAAATAACAAATGCTGGCAAGGTTGTGGAGAGATTGGAACCCTCATAGACTGCTGGGTTTTTGTTGTTGTTTTGTGCCGTCGAGTCAGACCCAACTCATAGCAATCCCTCCTTGGGTTTCCGAGGCAGTATCATTATGGAAGTAGATTGACCCATCTTCCTTCCAAGGAGTGGCTGGTGGATTTGAACCACCAACCTTCTGGTTAGCAGTCAGGTGCCTTAGGCACTATGCTACCAGAGCTCCCCATAGACTGCTGGTGGGACTGCAAAATGGTAAAAATATTATGGAAAATGTTATGGCATTTCCTTAAAAAACTGAAAATAGAAATACCATTTGATCCAGTAATTCCAATACTAGGAATATATCCTAAAGAGGTGAGAGACAGGACACAAACAGACATATGCACACTCATGTTCATCACAACACAATTAACTATAGCAAAGAGATGGAAACAACCTAAATGCCCACCAACAGATGAAGGGATAACCAAACTATGGTACATTCACACAATGGAATATTATGCTACATTAAAGAATAAGGAAGAGTACATAAATCATCCCACAATGTGGATGAATCTGAAGGACATTATGCTGAGTGAAATAAGTCATCTACATGCAGAACACCTACCCCAGGGTGATGCACCCACCTGCTCTAGGGATATATACCCCCTAGAGAAGCAATCAGCCATGAGACATAAAAGGGGCAACATTCACATAGAAGGAAAGCTGGACAGACAGGACTGCATAGTTAAGAAGGGCATAGGGAAGGGGTAGTCAAAGGGATAGGAGGGGAGGAGAGTTTGTTATGGTCGGGAATAGTAATTGGGGTGTGAAATCAAATGCACACGAACTATTTAATGTAAAACAAATTTGCTTTGTAAATTTGCATGCAAAGCACAATTAAAAAAAAAAAAAAAAAAAGAAGAAAGAATTATATATCCAGCAAAATTGTCCTTCAAATGCAGTGGTGAAATCGAGACATTCCCTAATAAATGGAAATTAAGGGAATTTGTAAAAACCAGACCAAGCTTACAAGCAATCTTAAAGCGAGTTGTTTGCACAGAGAATCAACAGTGGCAGACAACAACTGGAGATTATGACATGTGATAATATCACCCAGAAATCAATTCAGATGTAGAAGTAAAAACATAAATAAGTAAAAGAAACCTACAAGACTGAAAATAGACAACCAGAGACATCAATTTGTAAATGATGAAAAGTGCAAACCAAAAAGGGAGACTAAATGGTATAGCTACAGAACTTCCAAATGAAGATGAAGTCAACATGATATCAAGATAGAGCATAGTGTTATAAACTTGTTGTTGTTGTTATTGTTGTGTGCTGTCTAGTCGATCCAACTCATAACGACCCCTCCTTGGATTTCTGAGGTGGTATCACTACAGAAGTAGATTTCTCATCCTTCCTTCTGAGGAGTGGCTGGTGGGTTTGAACTGTCAGCCCTATGGTTAGCAGTAGGTGTCTTAGGCACTGCGCTACCAAAGATTCTGAAATTAAAGTTATGAAAATATTGTTATTATTGTTATGTGCCATCAAGGTGGACTGACTCACAGTGACCCCTCCTTGGGTTTCTGAGGCAGTATCACTACGGAAGTAGACTGCACAACTTCCCTTCTGAGGAGTGGCTGGTGGGTTTGAGCCACCAGCCTTCTGGTTAGCAGTCAAGTGCCTTAGGCACTATGTCACCAGAGCTCCTGAATAAGAAATTAAGTATGCAATATCACAACAGAACCAACTGAGATAAAAAGATAATAAGTAATATGAATAACTGTACTCCAACATATTTGCCCTTTGTTACCATTCCTATTTAATATTGTATTGGAAGTCATAGAGCAATAAAACAAGAAAAGGAAATAAAAAACATTCATATTGGCAAGCAAATAAAAAGCAAAACTATTTCTATTTGCAGAGGATATAATCCTATACATAGACATTCCAAGAGACTTAACAAGAAAACTACCAGAACTAATAGACAGATTCAGCAAAGTGGCAGGATACAAGATCAACATTAAACAAAAAAAGTCACATTCCTCTACAGTATCAGAGGACACTGCAAAGGAAATCATGAAAGTAATACCATTTACAATAACCACTCAAAATATGAAGTACTTAGAAATAAATCTAGCAAGAGATACAAAAGACCTATTCAAAGAAAACTACAAAACACTACTACAATAAACCAAGAGACCTATATAAATGGAAGAATATAATGTGCTCTTTGATACAAAGACTTAACACTGTGAAAATATCAATATTATCCAAAGTGATCTACAGATATAAAGCTATACCAGTCAAGAGTCCATTGTTGTTCTTTAAAGAAATGGAAAAATTATTACCAACTTTATATGGAAAAGAAACAGACCCCTGATATGCAAAGCACTACTAAAGACAAAGAACAATAGGAGGCCTCACACTACCCGATCTCAAAATGTTCTATACAATCAGGGTAGTCAAAACAGTATGGTTATTGTAATAACCACAGACACAGAGACCAATGGAAAAGAATTAATTACACAGAAGTAAATCCATCCAGTTATGGAAAGCTAATCTTTTGAAAAGGGCCTAAAACCATTAAAGGGGAAGAGATAATCACTTTAAAAAATAGTGTTGGCAAAACTGGAATTCCATCTGCAGAAAAATGAACAAGAACAATACTCAATTTCAAAATGTATCAAAGAACTAAAACCTGAACCTCTAAAGATCATTAAAGACAAAATAATAGCAAACATGGGAGCGCTAATATATGGCATAAATACACCATCAAACATACCTAAATAATGTACAAATTGCAAAAAATGAACTAGGCAGCTGGGACTTCCTAAAAATTAAGTGCTGATATGCATCAAAAGACTTCTCCAAAAGAGTAAAAAGAGAACCTATAGACTTGGAAAAAAAAAATTGGCAATGACATATCAGACAAGGGACTATTCTAAAGTTAATAGAAAACATGAACACCTTAACAACAGTAAAAAAAACAATCCAATTAAAAAAATGGGCAGAGGACATAAATAATACTTCATCAAAGAAGACATTTAGGTGGTCAACAAACACATGAAGAAATGCTGATGGTCATTAGCCATTAGAAAGATGCAAATAAAAACAACAATGAGATATCATCTCACCACAGCATTAACAGCAAAATTCAAAACAACAAAAAAACAAATGCTGGCCAAGGTATGGAGATATTGGAACCCTTATACAAAGATGGTGAGACTGTAAAATGGTGCAACCACTATGGAAAACAGTATGGCACTTCCTTAAAAAGTTGTAAATAGAAAACACATTTGATCCAGCAATCCCACTACTAGGTATATATTCTAGAGAGATACTATCTGTGACATGAACAGACATGAAACAAAACGTAACCACTGCTGTGGAGTCAGATCTGACTCATAGCGACTCCTCATTGGGTTTCTGAGGCAGTATCACTAGGGAAGTAGATTGCCTAACCTTCCTTCCAAGGAGTGTCTGGTGGTTTGAACTGTCAGCCTTCTGGTTAGCAGTCAAATGTCTTAGGCACTACACCACCAGAGCTCCCTATTAACAGATATAGTCACATCATTATTTACAATAGCAAAAAGATGGAAACAACCTAAGTACCCATCAACACATGAATGGATAAACAAACTATGGTACACACACATGATGGAATATTATACAACATTAAAGAATAATGATGAATCAGCAAGATATCTCATAACATGGATAAACCTAGAAGATACTATGTTGAATGAAATTAGTCAATCATAAAAAGAACAAATCTTTGAGACTGCTACAGTAAAAAGTCAAGAAAAGGTTTACACTCTGAAGAAATATTCCTTGAAGGCACCTGGGGTGGGAGAGGAAGAAAGCATAAATCACTAACTACAGGATAACACCAAAAAATCAAATGCACTGCCGTGGAGATGGATCTGACCCATAGAGACCCCTCCTTGGGTTGCTGAGGTGGTATCTCTACAGAAGTAGACTGCCTAACCTTCCTTCCATGGAGTGGCTGGTGAGTTTGAACTGCCAGCCTTCTGGTTAGCAGTCAAATGCCTTAGACACTATGCTACCAGAGCTCCTAACTACAAGGTAGACATGTATTAACTTCAATGAAGAGGAAGGCAATACGTAATAAGAGGCAAGGTCAGCACAAAATTATGGAGACAAAGGAAGACATTGGAGGTGCACAAGACTTAAAGGCACCAAAGCAAAATACAGTTACATATCCAATCCTTCAATAACAGTAATCATAATGGTCATAGATAGAAACACAAGCTGAACACGTGTGGGAAGGTTAATGGGATTACACCCATAAACATATACAGGTTTGATAGAGGATTTTTTTACATATATATTTACATTTGCTGCAAATATATCTATGAATTTAGTAGAGCATACAGGAGTCAATCTGCCACCAAGTTGCTGGCGAACACCCTGAGGAATGTTCCATATCACGGACTCAGTGTTGGTCTCTGCTGTTGGCAGGTTGGGCACTCAGCAGTGGTGGTAGCCAAATAAGCCTTGGTAAGTGGGAGTCCATGTTGGTGAGCCCATGCATAACCTCCATCCCTGCCACCATGGCCACTTTGTTCTTGAGCCCATTGAGCAATGACAGGAGTAGCTTGAGCCCTATGATCCAGCTGATCCAATGGAGCTTGAAGTGTCTGTAGTAGATAGAGATGCTGTTTGGGGTCTTTGGCTGGTCCTTATTGTTGAATTGCAATGCAGACCCTTGGGGTTTTGGAGCAAAGCCCTGCCATCCTCTGCAGGTAACTACTCTCCTTTTGAGAAACAGCTTTTGGCTTGTTACTGGGCTTTAGTAGAGACTGAACACCTAACCATGGGCCACCAAGTGAC
>NW_006921819.1:1766681-1768508 GCF_000298275.1 Orycteropus afer afer | reverse complement strand
TACAATCGAATAACCTTCAAAAAACTTGTCAGTCTTGCAGGTCTCCAGTGTCCTTGGGGTTCCTGTAAAGCAGAACGTGTTCTTAAACCCCAGGAATCTGTGTGAGTGCTGTCTCTTTAAATATCCAAAATAGTCAAGCCGCTTATTAAACCTTCGAAATGGTGGCACCCTCCGGACTGGCAAAAGTCCACAGCTCAGCCCGCCTTTCTCTTCACTTTCTCCGTTTGTTCCCCAGCCACCATGCACAGTCCTCCGTGCAATGCCTGGCTAGCAGGGTGATTTTTAGGTTAATTCTTAAGTCCTACCACCACAGGAATCTGTGAGAGTGCTGTTTCTAAATATCCAAAATAGTCAAGCCTCTTTTTAAACCTTCAAAATGGCAGCACCCTCTGACAGGCAAAAGTCCACAGCTCAGCCCACCTTTCTCTTCACCTTCTCTGTTTGTTCCCCAGCCACCATGTACAGTCCTCCATGCAGACCTGGCTAGCAGGGTGATTTTTAGGTTAATTCTTAACTCCTACCACCACTCGGGAATCACTGATATGCCATCAGGGTCTTTCAGGATGGCTGCCAGACCGCAGCTCTGTATGTCTCCTTTTTTGGTATTTTCACGCAAATTCTTCTACTAGTTGGGGTTTAGTCCACTTCTATATCCTTCCCTTCAAGGCTCAGGGGTCCAGGATTATCTTCTGTGTCTGCGTTAATTGGTTTCCCTTTTCTTTGATGAAGAGGGTCTGTGCAGTCTTTCTGCCTAGTCTTTCATCTTCCTCCCTCAGAACCCACTCTCTTTCTCTTGAGTGGTACACTTAATCCATTTATATTGAGCATAATTAATGATAGGTATGAATTTATTGTTGTCATTCTATTGTGTTTTTTGTTGTATTTTTGGCGATTTCCTTATTCTACATATTTTTCTGTGCTGTGCTCTTTTTGTTATCAAGTGTTTCTTCTCTTTTATTCATTATTCTTGATTTTGTACTTAGTAAGCCCATGTGTTTTTTCTTCTTTCTGAGTTTGCATAGGAGAATTGTTCATTGTATTTGTGGCTACCCTGAAGTAAATTCTTATCTCCCTTAGCTTGAAACAGTTTGTTCTATAAAGGTGTGGTCCTGTCTTCCTCTCCATTTGGAAGTTTTGTAATTAAAACTTTTATTCCCTCTGTTTCCTTTGTTATGTTGTCATCTGCAGATTGACTCTCTTATTTCTCTGTGTATATTATTTTATGAGCTTATTTTGGCATCTATTTCTAGTTTGATTTCTATGTGCTGGTGTCAAGTGTCTTAAATTTAATATGTTATTTTCTGTTGTGGGTTCTGTATAGGAAGGAATCCTTTCAGCATTTCTTGTAGTGTTGGTCTGGTTTTCACAAATTCCTTTAATTTTTATTTGTCTGAGAATATCTTGATTTCATCCTCATATTTGAGGAACAATTAGACTGGGTATATAACTCTTGGTTGGAAGTTCTTTTCCTTCAATGTTTTTATATGCCATTCTGTTGCCTGCTTGCCTGCATGGTTTCTGCTGAGAAATCAGAGCTTACTCTTATTGGTTGTCCATTGTAGGTGATACTTTGTTTTTCCTGAGCTGCTCCCAAGACTCTTTCTTTGTCTTTGGTTTTGGAGAGTTTAATTATAATATATCTCCACACTTATCACTCCATATGCTGAGCAAATAATCCAAGAAGCTGGACTATATGAAGAAAAATGTGGTATCAGGATTGGAGGAAGAATCATTAGCAATCTGAGATATGCAGACAACACAACTTTGCTTGCTGAAAGTGAGGATGACTTAAGGCACCTACTGATGAAGGTTGAAGAATACAGTCTG
>NW_006921819.1:1764614-1766060 GCF_000298275.1 Orycteropus afer afer | reverse complement strand
CTAACCATGGGCCACCAAGTGACCATGAGGCCTGAGCTGCCCATCATGAACTGGGTGTTGTCTGTCCCACAGATTCACAAAGTTGGATGTGCACAGCAGCATTCCATCATTAAATGGAAGTGGTATATCAGAGATCAGGATTGAGCAGGACCTGAAGGCACAAGTAAGTTGCATGAGGAAGTGGCCCAAATGCTTATGGTCTCCACTCCAGTCACATTACTTTCCCTCTCCCATTCTGCACCTATGGCTTCATGGGGAGTTCCTTATGATCAGTTGACTGAGGAAGAGAAAACTTATGCCTGGTTTACAGATGGTTCTGCATGATATGAAGGCACCACTCGAAAGTGGACAGCAGTGACACTGTAGCCCCTTTCTGGGACTTCCATAAAGGACAGTGGTGAAGGGAAATCCTCCCAATGGGCAGAACTTCGAGCCGTGCATATGGCTGTTCACTTTGCATGGGATAAGAAATGGCCAGATGTGTGATTATATACAGATTCATGGGCTGTGGCTAACGGCTTAGCTGGGTGGTCTGGGACTTGGAAGGAGCATGATTGGAAGATTGGTGATAAGCATGTATGGGAAAGAGGTATGTGGATAGATCTCTCTGAATGAGCCGAAGGAGTAAAGGTATTTGTGTCTCATGTGAATGTCCACCAAAAGGTGACCTCGGCAGAGGAGTACTTTAACAGTCAGGTGGATAGGATGACACATTCAGTGGAAACAAGCCATCCTTTTTCCCCAGCTACTCTACCAGAAGCATTTTTGGCTTTTAACTTCAAGGTGCTGAAGCAAGTATCCACACACACAAGTTTGCCCCAACCAAGTTTTCCTAGCTCTTGAATAAGGCATGAGTAGAACTGAGGAGGGGGATGTGGTCCATGTAACTCTTTGTTTATTCTTTAAAGCAACTTCAAAAACTGTCTTCAACTCCATCATAAAGCTCATTAGATCAGTAGAATATTGCATTCTCTGCCTTATTACTTCTATTCTATGGTATCCACTTAATACTGTTCTCAGCTGCCAACTACATAGTAATCTGGCATTCTTCACTTGCAAATCACCAGGCAACAATATTTTAAGGTGAAAGTCTCTTTCCACGGTTTCTACTGTGAACTACCACCAACACTGAGCTGAGATGAATCCCTCAGAGATGGTTTTCTCCCAATTTTGGGGAAGAAGCAATGGTCACTGGCACAATCGGCTCATTCCCATCATTACAAAAGCTCGCCATCTGCAGGGAAGTTAGAAGCAGTATCAGACATCACACATACATAGTCCCGCTAACAAGTGGGACATCCCCCACCCCAGGGCAGTTTAATTTGTTTTTATCTTTGTGTAAGGTGAGTGACTTATAAGAAGCATAGTTGTGGGTCATCTTTTCTTATCCAATCTGCCACTCTCTCTGTTTTTTTTTTTTTTTTTTTTTTCTCAGTTGTTCAGGTC
>NW_006921819.1:1757346-1760353 GCF_000298275.1 Orycteropus afer afer | reverse complement strand
AAAGAGGGGGAGGCCTTCAACGAGATGGATTGACATGGTGGCTGCGATGATGGGCTCAAGTATAGCAGGGATTGTGGGGCTGGCGTGAGAGTGGGCAGTGTTTCGTTCTGCTGTGCATGGGGTAGCTATGAGTCGGAAACAACTCGCTGGCACTTAACAACAACAACAACAACAATATCTTGGTGACTTTCTCCTGGGCTCTATCTTGTATGCGGTTCATTGAGAATCTTGGATGGATGTGTTTTCGTCCTTCATGACATGGGGGAAATTTTCTGTTAGCAAGACTTCCACAATTTTCTCAGTGTTTCTTTCTTTCTTTTTTAATTCCCCCCTATTATCTGGTATTCCAATCAGCATTTGTTGTTTCTTTTCATGTCCTCCCATATAAGTCTTAGGTTCTCTTCATTTCTTTTTATTTTTAAATATTTTATTTTTTTATTGTGACTTGGTTGAAGATTTACAGAGCAAATTCACATTCCATACAGCATTTCACATATAATTTGTCTCATATCATTGACCATGGTTTACCACAATGCAACAGCTCCCCTCCCACTTCCTCCCCTTAATAACCTCTTCCCAGTGTCCATCCCTTCATACACTCCAGCCACCTGAGCTGTCTTCCTGTGCATAAGCAACGCTTCTTTCTCCCATGATTGTTCTCTCCCAGGAGTGTATCTATTTGAGGTAAATGTTCAACTCATATGCCTGTCTTTTGTTTGGCTGGAAACCACAGGTGTTTGTTCAATTCCAGACCTGCAGGGCAGTTAGGGGCCATTGTCTCAGTGGTTCCACCAGGCTCTATCGAACCAGCAAAACTGGTCCCCCCCCCCTCTTTTTTTTTCTCCAAATGATTTTGAGTTTTGTTCCACATTGTTCTCTCTATATATCATGAGTCTCCTACATAGATCCCTTCCAAGTGGATGACAGTGGTAGCTGGGCACCATCTAGTTCTTCTGGTCTCATAGTTGTATAGGCTGCAGATTGGATGGTGCACCAGTCTCTAGGACTAATTGTTTCCATGAATTTTGGTTTTCTTCATTCTTCTTTGCTCTGGATGAGGAGAGACCCATCGTTTCATCTAGATTACAGCTTGCTAGCTTTTAAGATCCCAGTCACTACTCGCCAAAGTAAGAGGCGTATAGTATAGTATGTTATGCCAATTGAGCTTGATGTCCCCTGTGACTATGGTCCCAAGCCCAGGTTCAACTACTTGGTCGCTCTGAGTAGCTGGCTGTGACAAAGCAGTGGCCACAACCTTGTCCCTTGTCAGCTCTACTATACACCTGGGAATTCTGATCATTCACATAAAATTATAGGACCATTGTCTGCCAACCCAATATATGTTCTTGGATACCCTCCCCATTTCATAGACATACCTAATCGTTTAGTCTGTCCACCCATCTATCCACCCATACACCCATGTTTACCTTCACTGACAAAGCAGTACTCTATGTGCAAAAGGATTCATATTTGTTGTCTGTACCTCCCATGTACCTCTCTATGTCTTTCTCATCCTCAGTGGTGTCATATTGGTCACTCACATTTGGTACATTGCCCTTCTTTTCACTGAAATCAATACTTATCTCTATCTATCTAACAGCATTCATTCCCCTCCCCTCTCACCCCTGGTAACCAACAGAGAAAATTTCCTTCTATAGATAAACCTTTCCTTAACTTTTACAAATACAGACTAATACAATATTTGTCCTTTTGTGATTGGCTTATTTCACTCAGCATAATTTCCTCCAAGTTCATCCACGTTATGCGATGTTTTGCAGATTCTAAATTATTCTTCAGCGTTGCGTAGTATTCCATTGTTTGTATGTACCATAGTTTGGTTATCCATTCCTCAGTTGATGGACATCGAGGTTGTTTCTGTCTTTTCACTATTGTAAATAGTGCTGCGATGAACATTGGTGTGCATATATCTGTTCTTATCATGGCTCTCACTTCTTTAGGGTATATACCTAGTAATGGAATGGCTGGCTCAAATGGTATTTCTAATTCCAACTTTTGAAGGAATTGCTCTCCACATTGGTTGTACCATTTTACAGTCCCACCAGCAGTGTATGACAGTCCCAATCTCTTCACAACCTCACCAGCATTTATTTTCTGTCTTGTTGAATTTTGCTACTAGTGTTGGAGCAAGATAGTACCTCACTGTTGTTTTGATTTGCATCTCTCTAATAGCTAACGATCGTGAGCATTTCTTCATATGTTTGTTGGCCGCTTGAATGTCATCCTTGGTGAAGTGTCTATTCATGTCTACTGTCCATTTTTTAATTGGATTGTTTGTCTTTCTGTTATTGAGGTTTTGGAGTTTTCTATAAATTCTAGAGATTAGTCCCTTGTCAGATATGTTATTACCAAATATTTTTTCCCAATCTGTAGGTCCTCTTTGGACTCTTTTGGAGAAGTTTTTGGAAGCACATAAAAAGTTAATTTTTAGAAGGTCCCAATCATCTCGTTTCTCTTCTGCTGTTTGTGCATCTTGAGTTATGCTTGATAGTCTATTTATGCAATATATTAGGGCCCTTAAATTTGCCCCTAAATTTTCTTTCAGGAACTGTTTAGTTTTAGGTTTCACATTTAGGTCTTTGATCCATCCGGAGTTTGTTTTTGTGTATGGTGTGAGGTACAGATCTTTTTTCATTTTTCTGCAAATGAATCTCCAGTTTTGCTGGGACCATTTATTAAACAAACATTCTCTTCCCCATTTAATGGATTTGGTGTCTTTGTCAAAGATCAGCTGACTATAGGTCGATGGATCTATTTCTGGGTTCTCAATTCTATTCCATTGGTATATGGATCTGTCATTAAACCAAACCAGGCAGTTTTGACTACTGTGTCTGTATAGTAGGTTTTGAGATCCTGCAATGTGAGACCTCCTACTTTGTTTTTCTTCTTCAATAGTACTTTACTTATCCGAGGTCTCTTTCCTTTCCATATAAAGTTAGTGATTGGTTTTTCCATATCCCTAAAGAATGTTGATGGGATCTGGATTGGG
>NW_006921819.1:1754757-1756856 GCF_000298275.1 Orycteropus afer afer | reverse complement strand
TCTCTCTCCATTGAGAATAATGTTGGCTGTTGGTTTTGTATAAATGCCCTTTATTATGTTGAGCAATGTCCCTTCTATTCCTATTTTGCTGAGAGTTTTGATCAGGAATGTGTGTTTGATTTTATCAAACTCCTTTTCTGCATCAATTGATATGCTCATGTGTTCTTCTCCTTTGTTTTATTTACGTGGTGGATGACATTGATTGTTTTTCTAATGTTGAACCATCTCTGCATAACTGATATGATCCCCATTTGATTGTGATGAATGATTTTCTTCATATGTTGTTGCAGTCTATTGGCTAGGATTTTGTTGAAGATTTTTGCATCTATATTCATGAGGGATATTGGTCTGCAGTTTTTCTTTTGAGCAACGTCTTTGCCTGGTTTTGGTATCAAGGTTATTCTTGCTTCATAAAATGAGTTAGGGAGGATTCCATCCTTTTCTATGTTTGGAATACTTTGAGTAGAATTGTTATCAATTCTTCTCTGAATGTTTTGTAGAATTCTCCAGTGAAACCGTCTGGGCCAGGAGTTTTTTTAGTTGGTAATTTTTTAATGACCTGTTCAATTTCTTCTTTTGTGATGGGCTTTTTCAACTTTTCCACATCAACCTGTGTTAGTTTAGGTAAGTGGTGTGTTTGTAGAAAACTGTCTATTTCCTCCAGAGTTTCAAATATGTTGCAGTACAGTTCTTCATAGTATCCTGATATTATCCTTTTTATTTCAGTTGGTTCTGTTGTGATGTCACCCAGTTCATTTCTTATTCGTTTTATTTGTATTCTCTCCCTCTTTTCCTTTGTTAAATTTGCCAGTGGGTTTTCAATTTTATTGATCTTTTCAAAAAACCAACTTCTGGTCTTGTTGATTTTTTCTATAGCCCTTCCATTTTCTGTTTCATTGATTTCTGCTTAAATCTTGATTATTTCCTTTCTTCTGGTGACTGTAGGCTTTTCTTACAGCTCTTCCTCTAATTGTTGGAGATGTTCGTTTAAAGTGTTGATTTTGACTTTTTCTTCTCTTTGATGTGTGCATGCATTGCTATAAATTTACCTTGGATCTCTGCTTTTGCTGTGTCCCAAAGATTTTGGTATGTTGTGTTTTCATTCTCATTTGATTCAAGGAGTTTTCAAATTTCTGTTTTGATTTCTTCTCTTACCCAGTCTTTCTCAAGGAAGATGTTGTTCAGTATCCACGTGTTTACCCTTTTCCTGTTGTCTTCCTATTGTTGATTTCTAATTTGATAGCATTATGATCTGGGAAGATGCTTTTCAGTATTTCGATGTTTTTAAACTTATTAAGGCTTGCTTTATGGCCTAACATATGGTCTGTCATGGAAAATGTTCCATGTGCACTGGAGAAGAATGTATATTGTGCTGCTGTTGGGTGAAGTGCTCTATAGATGTCTATAAGGCCTAGTTGATGGAGTGTATTGTTTAGCTCTTCTGCATCTTTGTTGAGTTTCTTTCCAGTTGTTCTATCTTTCAAAGAAAATGGTGTATTAAATTCTTCCACTGTGACTGTGGAGTCATTTATTTGGCTTTTCAGCTCTTTTAAAGTCTGATTTATGTATTTTGGGGCTCTTTCATTGGGTCCATAGATATTTATTACGGTTATATCTTCATGTTCATCTGATACTTTAATCATTATATAATGTCCTTTTTTGTCTCGTATGGCAGTTTTTGTCTTAAAGTCAATTTGATCAGAAATTAATATTGCCACTCCTGCTCTCTTACAGTTGCCATTTGCTTGATATATCTTTTACTAACCTTTGATTTTTAATCTGTCTTTGTCTTTATGTCTAAGGTGTGTCTCTTGTATGCAGCATATTGATGGGTTGTGTTTTCTTCTCCAATCTGGAACTCTCCGTCTCTTGAGTGATGCATTTAATCCATTAACATTCAGTGTAATTATTGATAAGTTTGAATTGGTTGCTGTCATTTAGGTATGTGTTTTTTCATGGTGTCCCTGGTTTCTTTGTTCCATGTTATTTTCTGTGCTGAGCTCATTATGTTTATGGATCCTGTTATCATTTCCTTTGTTGCTGTTGTTTTAGTATATGCTGAATATTTGTGCTTGTCCTCTTTTTTATTGTGATGTGAA
>NW_006921819.1:1744497-1750884 GCF_000298275.1 Orycteropus afer afer | reverse complement strand
TTGTTGTATTTAGATCTCTGTTAACTGTTTGTGAAAAGCAGCCAAGGGTGGTTCAGGCTCTTCTTGGTGGTTTTTTTATCATTGCCCCATTGGTGGAGAAGGAGGTAGTGGCTGTTGCTCAGTAAGTGAAGTTGTAGGGTGTGTGGATGTAGTTGTGTCTTATGGGGACTGTTGTTGTCTCCCACTCAGTTAAACACAAGTTACAATTGAATAACCATCAAAAAACTAAAAGCCCATGGACAAAAAACATACCATGTAATCACACAGGAACAGTAACCAAAAAAGAAAAAAATGGAAAAAGAAAAAAAGAAACAAACAAGAAAACATGTAATATCTGGCCATAGGGCACTAAGAAAAAAAAAAAAGTAGCAGAGAATAATAAATGAAAATAAAAAAAAGGGAAAATGTAAAAAGACAATCAAGGAGCATGGTTAACCACAAAAAAAAGGGGGGTGGCAAAAGAAAAAAATTATTTCAACCAAGCTCAGGGAAAAGAAAAAATGCTGAAAACTAGGACCTGGTAGGGAAAGATTAAGAATAATAATAAAAATGACAAAAGTATTAATAATATTAGTTGTTTTTAAACAGACAAATACAATTATACTAATCACCAGAAAAGGAAAGCAAAAAAGAAAAAAAAATTCAGTGGGGGACAGGGCAGGGCACCCAGGTCCGTCTGAGCACACAGCCTGTGATGGAGTTCCTGTGGGCCCAGAAGATAGGTGGGAGTGGGGAATAGCCACACCTCTATTCACCAAGCCACACCTCTATTCACCAAGTGGGGTGTAAGAGTAACAAGAGGAATGTTGTATCTTTTCATTTTTGCAGGTCCTGAGTGTCCTTGGGGTTGCTGGAAAACAGAACATGTTCTTAAGCCCCAGGAATCTGTGAGAGTGCTGTCTCTTTAAATATCCAAAATAGTCAAGCTCCTTTTTAAACCTTCAAAATGGCGGCTTCCTCCAGATTGGCAAAAGTCCACAGTTCAGCCCACCTTTCTCTTCACCTTCTCTGTTTGTTCCCCAACCACCGTGCACAGTCCCCCATGCAGTCCCTGGCCAGCAGGGTGATTTTTAGATTAATTCTTAGGTCCTACCACCACTTGGGAGTCTCCAAGCTGTCTGTGCCGTCAGGATTGCTCAGGATCACTGCCAGACCGCAGCTCCGCTTGTCCCCTTTTTTAATATTTTCACACAAATTCTTCTGCTAGTTGGGATTTAGTCCCCTTCTATATCCTTCCCTTCAAGGCTCAGGGGTCCAGGATTATCTTCTGTGTCTATGTTAATTTGTTTCCCTTTTCTTTGTTGAAGAGGGTCTGTGCAGTCTTTCTGCCTATTCCTCCATCTTGCCGGATCTCCCTCTTCATTTCTCTTAAAGCTTTGTTCTGATTTTTCTTCATACAGGCTGGCATGAAGGAATTTGTCTTCTAGTTGGGAAATGCATTCTTCAACCTGTTCTAGTCTACTTTTTCATTTTCCACTGTTATCTATCTCTGTAATTTTAGTGTTCATCTTCTGTTTTTCTAATTGCTGTTTTTGTATAAGTTCTAATTGTGCATTTATCTTGTTATTTTGTTCTTGAATGATTTTCCTGAACTCTTCCAGGGTACTGTCTATCTTCTCATTGTTTCTGTTTATGGTTTCCTTGAGCTCTTGGAGTGTCTTATATTTATATACCTTCTGAATTCCTTCTCATATAGTTATATTGCTTGTTTTTCTTCCATGATAGATACCTCTTTAGCCTGGGCTTCTATTTCTATTGTCCTGTTTTCTTTCTTTTATTTAAGGTTTTCTGTTGTTTCCTGGGTGTTTTGAAGTTGTTGTCTTTAATTGTTAGTTATGTATTGATTTGTTTCACAATGATTTTATGTTTTACTATATCTGAAAATGTGAGGCAGGTGTACTTCTTTGGTTATTAACTTAGCTGTAGTAGGTCACTCTCTAGCTCTCTGTGTTTGTGGGATCACTGCTGGAGATGTGGATGTAGGTGGCTCTTTGTCTTGATGAGGACTTGGAGTTGGAACAAGCAGGTGTTTTCCACCATCTATTGTTGATCCTGTGGTGCAGGAGCTATGTATGTTACCTGTCTATTGAGTGAGGTGTTCAGTGTAATAGCTCTGGTTGCCTGGTGTAGGTTTAATATGTTCCCTCTATTAGATGAGGCAGGAGCTCTGGTGGCATAGTGCCTAAGGCATTTTACTGATAACCAGGAGTCTGGTGGTTCAAACCTACCAGCCACTCCTCAGAAGGAAGACTGGGGAATATACTTCTGTAGAGATACCACCTCAGAAACCCAAGGAGGGGTCACTATGAGTCGGATCAGACTCAATGGCAGTGAGGTTTTTTTTTTTTTTTTTTTAATTGAATGTGGCAGGGGATAAAAAGGAGGACGAAAAAGAAAAAGTGGGGGGAAAAATGTGCCAGAAATGAGCCCCAGGATAGAAAGGCAGTAGGAGTTTTCCATGTTTGGGGTGAGATAATTCAGTCACTGATGCAGGTACAGGCAGGGTCATCTGTGTCCTTTTGAGACATCCACTAATAATGACATCCTACTGTCAATCAAAGACCTGCGGTTCAAAACTGGCAGAGACCCCAATTGATTGAGGGCCACCACTTTCTGCTTGGATCAAGAAGCTGTAAAACCCAGTACCCCAGTCCACTTTGTGCTAAAAGGGGTCGTTGAAGAGTTGAACCTGAACACATTGCTGTGCACCTGCTCTGGGGCTCTGCCTACTTGTAGGGAGTTTTTCCCTTTTCCCCACTCCTTTCTGTATTCTGCAGCAGCTGAAACCAAGAAGAGTCTTGATCCATTTCCCAGTAAGATTATCATACTCACTCAGAGCCAGAGATCATTATGAAAAACTCTCAGTGTCACTATTCTGACTCCCCAATGTCTGTGGTTTCATGGTTTTTATTTTTTCCCCCTCTTTCCTCAACTGACCTCTTTTATATTTCTAATGACTCCTCTCTGTCTCTGTCTCCAGTGGCTGGGTGGGTTCATTTATTTTTCCAAGTTGTTTAATCTGCTCTTTTTCTCTGCCTTCACTAAATATAATATTTTATCTTCTCCTTAGTTGCTCATAACTCCAGTATCATGATTTGTATCTGCTTTACCTAGTTACTCAGAGTCTAAGTTGGAAGAGGGATCAAATATGGGGGTTATCGGTACAACGCCATTTTCCTTTGGCTTGGATATATAATTATTGAGTGACTTATTTTTTTTTTTTTAATTTCAATATTTTATATATGTCATCCCATTGCCTTCTTTCCTGCTTGGATTCTACTGAGAAATCAGAACTTAATAGTGTTGGTTTGCATTTGTAAATAACTTTTTTATATTTCTTGAGCTGGTTTCATGATTCTTTATCTTTGGTTTTGGAAAGTTTGTGTGGAGCAGTTTGAAACAACTAAGGGAGATGAACTTGTCTGTCAGTTTGTCGTAATGTGGTGGTTGCTAAGACAAACTTGCAAGAAGGAAGAGTCCATCTACTTCTCAAAGAATTGGCCAGTGAAAACCTTATGAATAGCACTGAAACATTTTCTGACATATTACTGTAAGTCTTTATGAATATACCTGAAACATTGTCCAATATAGTGTTAAAAAATGAATTCAGTTCAAAAAGCACTAAAAATATGATTGGGGTAGAGCTGCCTCCTCAGAGTAGAGCCGACCTTAATGATGTGGAGAGTAAAGCTTTCAGGACCTCCATTTGCTAATGTGGCATGACTCAAGATGAGAAGAAGCAGATGCAAACATCCATTAATAATAGGAACACGGAATGTAAGAAGTGTGAATCTGGGAAAATTAGAAGTTGTCAAAAATGAAATGGAATGCATAAAGATTGATATCCTTGGCATTAGTGAGCTGAAATGGACTGGTTTTGGCCATTTTGAGTTAGACAAACTTATGATCTACTATGTTTGGAACGCCAAATTGAAGAGGAGTGGTGTGGCATTCATCATCACAAAGGGTATATCAAGATCTATCCTGAAGTACAGTGCTGTCAGTGATAGAATATAATCCATTCATCTACAAAGAAAGCCAGTCAATACTACTATTATTCAAATTTACACACCAACCCCCAAAGCCAAAGATGAGGAAATTGAAGATTTTTACCATATTCTGCAGCCTGAAATTGACCAAACATGCAATCAAGATGTATTGATTATCACTGGTGATTTGAATGTAAAAGTTGGAAAGAAAGAAGAATTACCAGTAGCTGGAAAATATGGCCTTGGTTATAGAAATAACTCTGGAGATTACATGATAGAATTTTGTAAAACCAATGACTTGTTCATTGTTAATATCCTTTTCCAACAACACAAACAGTAGCTATACACGTGGAATTTGCCAGATGGAGTATACAAGAGTCAGATTGCTACATCTGTGACAAGAGGTGATGGTGAAGTTCAATATCTTCAGCCAAAACAAGGCCAGGAGCTGATTGTGGAAAAGACCATCACTGCTCATATGCAAATTTAAGTTGAAGTTGAAGACAATTAAAAGAAGTCCACAAAAGCCAAAATATGACCTTGATCCCTCCTGGATTTAGAGATCATCTAAAGAATAGATTTGATGCCTAAGCACCCATGACCCAAAACCAGAAGAATTGTGGGAGGACATCGAGAACATCATCCATGAAGAAACCAAAAGGTCATTAAAAAGACTGGAAAGGAAGAAAAGATCAAAATGGATGTCAGAAGATTTCTGGAACTTGCCCTTGTACAGAGAGTAGCTAAAGAAAATAGAAGAAATGACAAGATAAAAGAGCTGAACAGAAGATTTCAAAGATCAGTTCAAGAACACAAAATCCATTATTATAATGAAATGTGCAAAGACCTGGAGTTAGAATACCAAGAGACGAATACCAAGAGAGACATGCTTGGAATTTCTCAACCTGAAAGAACTGAAGAGGAAATTTAAGCCTCGGGTTGCGGTATTGAAAGGTTCTATGGGCAATATATTGAATGATGCAGGAAACATCAAAAGAAGATGGAAGAAATGCACAGAGTCACTGTACCAAAAAGAATTGGTTAATGTTCATCCATTTCAGGAGGTGGCATATGATCAAGAACCAATGGTATTGAAGGAAGAAGTTGAGGTTGCATTGAAGAAACTGGTGAAGAACAAGGCTCTGGGAATTGATGGAATACCAATTGAGATGTTTCCACAAATGGATGCTGCACAATGAACAAGGAAGACCAAAGAAGAGTTGATGCTTTTGAGTTGTGGTGTTGGTGAAAAATACTGAAAGTACAATGGACTGCTAAGAGAGCTAACAATCTGTCCTGGAGGAAGTGCAGCTGGAATGCTCCTTGGAAGTGAGATTGGCCAGACTTTATCTCACCTACTTTGGTCATGTTGTCAGAAGGGACCATTTTCTGGAGAAAGCTGTCATGCTTGGTAACGTGGAGAGTAAACAAAAAAGGGGAAGTCCTTCAACAAGGTGGATTGACATGGTGGCTTCCCTGATGGATTCAGGTATAGTAAGGATTGTGAGACTGGCACAGGACTGAGCAGTTTGGTTGTGCTGTACATAGTGTCACTATGAGTCGGAGATTACTTAATGGCACCTTACAACAATAACACGCTGACTTAACTAGTGTGTTAACAAAAATGCTAAATGAAAACATTCTATCCTGGGTCTAACACAAACCTTAAAGCTAAGTTGAAATGACTATAATGTTAAGTTACTAATTATGGTAAACATTTTTACTTAAGTTAGTTGATACTGTCGTTAGCAATTAATGTTAATATTGTTTGCCCTTTTCTTATGCATCTGAAAGCAACTTTGTAATTTAAGAATACTCATTCATTATTTGTTAAACATATAGTGAATACGTTTTTAAAATAATTTATTGTTTAAGATTTTCTGAGTGATATCTATTTTATACTTAAATATGTTGTTGCTGTTGTTAGGTCCTGTCGAGTCGTTTCCGACTCATAGCGACCCCATGCACAGCAGAACAAAATACTGCCTGATCCCATGCCAGGTCCCTGATCCTTGCTATATTTGAGCCCATTATTTCAACAACAGTGTCAATCCATCTCGTTGAAGGCCTCTGCCTCCTTCGTCGACCCTCCACCTTACCAAGCATGACATCCTTCTCCAGGGAATGGTCCCTTCTGACCACATGACCAAAGTAGGTGAGACGAAGTCTTGCCATTCTTGCTTCAAAGGAGCATTCCGGCTGCACTTACTCCAGGACAGATCTATTGGTTCTTTTAGCAGTCCATGGTACTTTCAGCATTCTTTGCCAGCACCACAACTCAAAAGCATCAACTCTTCTTTGGTCTTCCTTATTTATTGTCCAGCTCTCACATGCATATGAGGTGATTGGAAGTATCAGGAAATATCATGGCCTGTGTCAGGCATACCTTAGTCCTCAA
>NW_006921819.1:1741548-1743822 GCF_000298275.1 Orycteropus afer afer | reverse complement strand
AATATACTGCTGCAACCATTGTTGAATTATTTTCAGTAAGATTTTACTTGCATACGATATTAATGATAATGTTCTATAATTTCCACATTCTGTGAGATCACCTTTCTTTGGAATGGGTACAAATATGGATCTCTTCCAGTCAGTTGGCCAGGTAGCCGTCTTCCAAATCTCTTGGCACAACCAAGTGAGTGCCTCCAGTGGGGCATCCGTTTGTTGAAATATCTCAATGGATATTCTGTCTATTCCTGGAACCTTGGTCTTTGCCAATTCCTTCATTGCAGCTTCAACATCCTCCTTTAATACATACTTAAATATATTAATTTTAAAAATCAAATTAGTTTTCTTTTTCCCTTTATATCTTCTAAGTTTTATTTCTTATGTAAAAAACCTAACAGGACAGAAGTCCTTTATCAGATATTTATTTCATACATTTTTTCTCACAGTCTTTGTCTTGTCATTTCTTTTTCTGAATAATACATTTAAAATAGCAGAAGTTTTTAGTTTTCAATTTTGATAAAATCCTTTTTCTAATATTTATGATCTGTGTCTTTTTTTGTCCTATCTAATTAATCTTTACTTAACCCAAGATCACAAAGATTTTATCCTGTAAATTTGATATTTGTAGCTCTTACACTTAGTCTTGATCCATTTTGAGTTAATCTATTTTTATATGGAGGAAGGTATGAGTCAATTTTCATTTTTTATTTTATTTTGTTTGACAGATGAATGTTCAGTTTTCCAGTACCTTTTGTCGAATGCCCTTGGCACTTGTGTTAAAAATAAATTAATCATGTATGTATGAGTCTATTTCATTTACCTATATGTTTGTCCTTATGCTAGTATCAGACTTTCTTGATAACTGTCCAAACAAAAACCAAACTCACTGCCATCAAGTCGATTCTGACTCATAGTGACCCCCCTTGGTTTCTGAGGCAGTAAATCTTTACAGAAGTAGATTGCCCCATCTTCCTTCCACCTGTGTAACTGTAGTTTATAATAAGTCTTCAAATCAGATAGTAGAAATCCTCTAGTTTCACTCTTTCTCAAAATTATTTTGGCTCTTATATGTCCCTTGAATTTCTATATAAATTTTATAATCATCTTATCAATTTCTATTAAAAAAGAGATTATGATTTTCATTCCTTTGACTCTATAGACCATTTTGGGAAGAATTGACATCATAAGAATATTGAGTCTTCTGATCCATGGACATATAATATCTCTTATTATTCAGATCTTTAATTTCCATGATCAGTATTCCTTCTGTTCTATAATTTTTAATGTATGAATCTTGTGCATATTTTTTTTTTTAGATTTATGACTAAAAATGTCATGATATTAATGCAATTATAAACAATATTGTTTTTTTAGTTTCAATTTTTCATTGCTGTGGTAAAGATTGTGTGTCAACTTGGCTGGGCCTGGTTTAGAGGCTGGGCAGCTGGTGGTAGTTATTCCTCATGATGAGACTGGCAATCAACTCCATGTTGACACCTACAACAAGCAGCTGAGTAGCTGCTTTAGGGATGTGCTCTGCTTCCCATATATAAGAAGCAGCTTTAGGAATGGGCTATAGCTTGTGACATGCTTGAACCCTGCATGCAGCCGTGTCATTGTTCAGCAGCCTGCCATGCTCTGCTGACCTTGGGACTTTCAATGGATTTGAATTAATGTCCTGCCTTGTGGTTTGGTAACATTGGGACTGTGCCTTTTTACTTGTCAACCTTGGGCTTGTCAGTCTCAGCAGCCAGTAGCTGTCTGAGTGAAGAAAATCCTCCTGCTTCAATGAGCCCAAGGTTGGGGGGCTTTCACCCAGCCCCTAAAGCCTGGCACTTTGAACTTGGACTTAAAGCCTCCAAACTGTGAGAATAAACTCTTGTTTGTTCAAGCATTCCATTTGTGGTATGTTGTCAGAGTGGCACTAGGTAACTGAAACTGATTTACAGAAGTACACTTGATGTTTGTATATTGACCTTTTACTCTGCAACCTTATTAAGCTTACTTTTTAGTTGTAGTAGCTATTTTGTAGCTGTTTAGGATTTCTGTATAGATGATCATCGTTGATTTCTGCTTCTTACTGTTTCCCTCCTTTTTGCTTTTCTGTATCTAATTTTCTCTTAGTTTTATTATTTTTGAAGGTGATACAGATCATTAATTTTGGACCCTTATCCTTTGTAGAGGACATAGAATGAGAGATATCATAGCTGATATCAGATGGATCTTGGCTGAAAGCAAAGAATACCAGAAATATGTTTACCTGTATTTTTTTTTTTT
>NW_006921819.1:1724125-1733228 GCF_000298275.1 Orycteropus afer afer | reverse complement strand
TTAATTGGTTTCCCTTTTCTTTGTTGAATAGGGTCTTTGCAATCCTTCTGCTTAGTCCGCCATCTTGCCGGAACTCCACCTGTATTTTATTGATTATGCAAAAGTATTTGACTGTGTGGATCATAGCAAATTATGGATAGCATTGTGGAGAATGGGAATTCAAGAACACTTAATTGTACATAGACCAACAGGCAGTTCAAACAAAAGGGGATACTGTGTGGGTGTGTCAGGATTGTATCCATTCACCATATTTACTCAATCTGCATGCTGAGAAAATAATCTGAGAAGTTTTATAGTCCACTATATAAAGAAGAATGCAGCATCAGGATTAGAGGAAGACTTGTTAACAACCTGAGATATGCAGATGACACAACCTTGTTTGCTGAAAGTGAAGATGACTTGAATCACTTGCTGATGAACATCAAAAATACAGCTGTCAGTATGGATTATATCTCAACATAAAGGAAACAAAAAAACCTCACAACTGGACCATAAGCAACTTCTTGATAAACAGAGGTAAGGCTGATGTTGTCAAGGATTTTGTTTTATTTGAATTCTCAATCAATGTGCATGGGGACAGTAGTCAAGAAATCAGACGCATCTCATTGGACAAATCTGCTGTAAAAAAAATCTCTTTAAAGTGTTAAAGAGCAAAGATGTCACTTTGAGGATTAAGGTGTCCCTGACCCAAGCCATGGTCTTTTTAAAGGCTTTCTATGCATGTAAAAGCTGGATAATGAACAAGGAAGACCAAAGAATTGGTGCCTTCAAATTATGGTGTTGGAAAAGAATATTGACTATACCATGGAATGGCTGTGGTGGCGTAGTGCCTAAGGCATTTGACTGCTAACCAGAAGGCAGGTGGTTCAAACTCACTAGTCTCTCCTGAGAAGGAAGATTGAGCAATCTACTTCCTTAGAGATATAGCCTCAGAAACCCAAGGAGGGGTCGCTATGAGTTGGATCCGACTCGATGGCAGTGAGTTTTTTTTTTTTTGTTTGTTTGTTTGGACAGAAGAATAAACAAATCTGTCTTGGAAAAAGTACATCCAGAATGCTCCTTAGAAGTGAAGATGATGACTTCAAAGTCTCACTTTGGACATGTTATCAGGAGAGACCAGTCCCTACAGAAGGTCATAATGCTTCACAAAGTAGAGTCAGTACAAAAGACTCACTCAGTCAGTACTCCTCAACAAGATGGATTGACCCTGTGGCTGCTACAATTGGTTAAACTACAACTATTGTGAGGATGGGATAGGACCAGTGTTTCATTTTGTTGCATATGGTTTTTCTATGGGTTGGAACTGACAGTACGCACCAACAACAACTTATCCATTATACCTCTTTTATATTTCTTCATGATTGTTGTAGGGTTTGTACTATGCTTCTATTATTCATCACACGCTGCTTTCAAATAATATCATACCATTTCATACCATTGTGTGACTCATTTTACTTCTACTTATGTCATAAGCTCCTCACAACATTGTTAATTTTGTTTTGACAGTTATCTTTTTTAAATATTAAAAATAAGAAAGATGTCTTTTGTATTTAACTTTACTTTTATTATTTTGGGAGCTCTGGTAGCATAGTGCCTAAGGCATTTGACTGCTAACCAGAAAGCTGGCTGTTCAAACCTACCAGCCACTCCTTGGAAGGAAGATTGGGCAATCTATGTCCATAGAGATACAGCCTTGGAAACCCAAGGAGGGATCGCTGAGTCTGAATTGACTCAATGGCCATGAGGTTCATTTTATTTTTATTTTTATTATTTTAAAACCAAGTGCATTACCGTTGAGTTGATTCAGACTCATAGTGACCCCATTTGGTTTCCAAGGCTGTGAATCTTTTATGAAAGTAGACTGCCTTACCTTTCTTCTACAGAGAAGCTGGTGGGTTTGAACCACTGACCTTTTCATTAGCAGCCAAATGCCTTTACCACTATACCACCAGAGAAACTTATTATTTTAGACACTCTTTTTTTCTTTGTGTACATACAAATTTCTATGTGTTAACCTACCCTATCTTCCTAAAAACTCCCTTCAATATTTTTGACAGTAATACTTTCAACTTTTGTCTCAAAAAGTTTCAGTGAGATCAAATTGTCAACAGTCACTCTAAATTATAGATGAAATATTTAGAGGGTAGTGAGCCTAAGTCAATGGTAGAGAAACAACATAGCTAGAATAGTGACATACATGAAGAATGTAACCAATGTCATTGAGTTGTATTTGTAGAAATTGATGAATGAGTGCATATTCTGATGTATATATTGCCCCAAAGTTAAAATAAAAAATAGAACATCCTATGAAGCAAAGTCCTACTCTGACACACATGGTGTTGCCATGATTTGGAATTGACTCAACTACATGGCAAATGTTTGTTTGTTTTTTGTTTTCTTATCTAGTGATAAGTGTGCTCTAAAATATCACTGAGAATAGATAACAGTCAAACTAATATCTTACAATCAAATTATATGTTGAAGGTACTAGTTATTTTTCCTCACAATTTCATCATTATAACATGTTATCATGCTTTGAAAGAAATTCTATTTAGAATAATTTCTTTAGCTTGAATTTATCAAATTGCCCAATTTGAAACTACTTTATATATATATATAACCACACTGCAATTTATAGGAAAAGAGTACATTACTTATGTTCAAATCCCAGCCCCATCATTTACTAGCTTTGTGATATGATCTAATTGCATGATCTCTCTTTGTTTCAGTTTCCCTATTTGTAAAATAGGGGCTATAACAGTACCTAGCACATAGTGTTCTTTCTTTATTTTTTTATTGTCCTTTAGGTGCCAATTTACAGAGCAGAGTTTGTTTTACATTCAACATTTCATGTACATTTGATTTCACTCCCCAATTGCCATCCCCAACACCAACTCACTCTCCTTCCCTCCCTTCCCAGTACCCCCCCCCCGTGCCCTTCATAGTTATGGACTCCTGTGTGTCCTGCATTTCCTCTGTGTGAATGTTGGCCATCTGGTGCCCTGTGGTTGATTGCTCCAAGGGATACGTCTCCATAGAGTATGTGGTGTGTCACCCTGGGTTGAGTGGTCTACGTGTATGTCTTGTTTACTATTACACTGAGAGCCAACTCCTGGGAGTGAGTTTTATTCCAGGCCTGAGGTGTATCCCAGGGCCATAGTATTGGGGATCCCACCAGAGTCCATTCGACTAGTAATTCCAGTCATTATTGTGTTTTTGGATTTTGTTCCATGTTTTTCCTCCCACTCTATCCAGGATCTCCACTTTTGATTCTTTCTTGAGTGGTTGGCTCTGGTAGCTGGGCACCATCTAGTTCTTCTGGTCTTGAGGTCCATCATGTCCTAGGGCTGATTGCTTCCAATAACCTTTTGCACTTGTCTTCACTTCCGATAATAGGAGACAATTAGCTGCACCTTAGATGGCCACTTGAAAGCTTTTAAGACCCCAGTTGCTACTCCCCAATGTAGATTGTGGAATAAAATTTTCATGTATTTTGTTGTGCCAATTGAGTTTAGTGTCCCCCAATACTATGGTCCTGAGCTGGTAGGTCCATTGGATCTCTCTCCCATGGTATCTGGCTGTCTATGAGGGATTGCTCTCTGTCTGTCTTCTGTTGTTTCTGTAAGGATTGAAGGTATTTTGTATCACTGGTATCTGTGCAAGATTAGCCTCAGCTGAATCTATCCTTGGTCTAGAGTATAATCCTGTTCACTGACACCCATCTGATCTTCTCAGATGTTTATATGTTTATCTGTAGCCTGGTGTTTGGTATTAATGGTAATGCAGTATTGTGGATATACTGGTTGGTAATAGCGTCTGTCATCTATCTCTTATGTGCACAATTCAGTGTACTCTCTTTCCCCAATATTATCATGGTTGTCACAGACTCTTTCTGTACCATCCCTTCCCTTGTGCACCTCAGCATGTGGCCCCCAACTAGCCTGAAATTATCTTCTCCTCTTCCCTCCCCACCCTTGTTGTTGTTGTTAAGTGCCTCGAGTTGTTTCCGTCTCATAGCGACCCCATGCACAGCAGAACGAAACACTGCCCGATCCTGCGCCAGGCCCACAATCCCTGCTATACTTGAGGCCATCATCGCAGCCACCGTATCAATCCATCTCGTTGAAGGCCTCCCCCTCTTTCATCGACCCTCCACCCTACCAAGCATGACATCCTTCTCCAGGAAATGGTCCCTTCTTACAACATGACCAAAATAGGTGAGATGAAGTCTGGCCATTCTTGCTTCCAAGGAGCATTCTGGCTGCACTTCCTCCAGGACAGATCTGTTAGTTCTTTTAGCAGTCCATGGTACTTTCAGCATTCTCCGCCAGCACCACAACCCAAAAGCATCAACTCTTCTTCAGTCTTCCTTATTCATTGTCCAGCTCTCACATGCATACCAGGCAATTGGAAATATCATGGCTTGTGTCAGGTGCACCTTAGTCCTCAAGGAGATATCCTTGCTCCTCAGCACTTGAAACAGTTCCTTCGCAGTTGACTTTCCCAATGCTACACGTCGTCTAATGTCCTGACTGCTGCTTCCATTGGCATCAATTGTAGAACCAAGCAACGTGAATTCCTTGACAACCTCAATCTTCTCTCCATTTATTGTGATGCTGCTCATTGGTCCACTTGTGAGGATTTTTGTTTTCTTTATGTTGAGATGTAATCCATACTGCAGACTGTATTCTTCAACCTTCATCAGTAGGTGCCTTAAGTCATCCTCACTTTCAGCAAGCAAAGTTTTATCATCTGCATATCTCAGGTTGTTAATGATTCTTCCTCCAATCCTGATACCACGTTTTTCTTCATATAGTCCAGCTTCTCGGATTATTTGCTCAGCATATAGATTGAATATGTGTAGAGAAAGAATACAACCCTGATGCACTCCCTTCTTGATTTTAAACCATGTAGTGTCCCCTTGTTCTGTTCAAACGACAGCCTCCTGGTCAAGGTACAGATTCCTCATGAGTACAATCAAGTGCTCAGGGATTCCCATTCTTCTCAATGTTGTCCATAATTTGTCATGATTCACACAATCAAATGCCTTTGCATAGTCAATAAAACACAAGTAAACATCTTTCTGGTATTCCCTGCCTTGAGCCAAGATCCATATGACAACAGCTATGATATCCCTTGTTCCACATCCTCTTCTGAATCCGGGTCTCCGGGAGCAAGGTGGGCACGGGCGTAGCACAGAGTAGCAGGCCGGAGGAGCAGGAGAGGGGGTGGAGCCCAGTCACTAGTGCTCTGACGGCTCCCTTGTTGCCCTGGTAACCTACAAAGTGAGTTTCCTTCCTTGTCTTTTTACAGTAATGGGCTCATACAATATTTGTCCCTCTGCTACTATCTTACTTAACTCAGAACATCCTCCAGGTTCATCCACATTGTGAGATGATTCACATATCTTTCATTGGTCTTTAATGTAGCATAGTATTCCGTTGTGTGAATGTACCATGATTTGGTTATCCATTCATTCATTGATGGACATTTAGGTTGTTTGCATCTCTTTGCTATAGTGAATTGTGCTGCAATGAACATAGGTATGCATATGTCTGTTTGTGTCCTACCTCTCTCTTCTTTAAGATATATTCCTAGTGATGGAATTGCTGTGTCAATGGTATTTCTATTTTCAGTTTTTGAAGGAAATTCCATACCATTTTCTATAATGGTTGTACCATTTTACAATCCCACTAGCAGTGTATAACCTTGCCCGCATTTGTTATTTTCTGTCCTGTTGAACTTTGCTATTATTACTGGAGTGAGATGATATCTCATCGCTGTTTTGATTTACATCTCTCTAATGACTAAAGATCACGAGCAATCTGGTGGCCTCATGTGTTTGTTGGCTGCCAGCATGTTATCTTTTGTGAAGTGTCTGTTCATATCTCTTGCCCATTTTTTAATTAGATTGTTTGTCTTTTTGGTGTTGAGGTGTTGAAGTTTTCTATAGGTTTTGGAGATAAGTCCTTTGTCAGATATGTCATAGGCAAATGTTTTCTCCCAATATGTAGGTTCTCTTTTTACCCTTTTGACAAAGTCTTTTGATGTGCATAAGAATTTAATTTTTAAAAGGTCTCAGTCATCTAACTTCTCTTCTACCTCTTGTGCATTCTAAGTTATGTTTGATAACTATTTATGCCATTAAATTAGGGCTCCTAGATTTGCCCCTATTTTATCTTTGATGAATTTTATAGTTTTGCATTTTACATTTAAGTCTTTGATCCAACTTGAGTTTGTTTTTGTGTATGCGGTGAGGTATTGGTCTTGTTTCATTTTTCTGCAAGTGGGTATCCAATTTTGCCAGTGCCATTTGTTAAAGAGGCTATTTCTTCCCCATTTAATGGGTTTTGGACCTTTGTCAATGATCAGCTGTCCATAGATGAATGGGTCTATTTCTGGATTTTCTATTCTGTTCCATTGGTCTATTTGTCTATCATTTTACCAGTACCACACAGTTTTGACTACTGTGGCTGTATAGGAGGTTTTAAGATTGGGGGTGTGAGACCTCTCACTTTGTTCTTCTTCTTCTTCAGTAGTGCTCTACTTATCTGAGATCTCTTTCCCTTCCACTTGAAGTTAGAAATTGGTTTTTTCATGTCATTAAAAAATTTGTTGGTATCTGGGTGGGAATTGCATTGAATGTAGATTGCTTTATATAGTATTGACATTTTCACAATATTCAGTCTACCTATCCATGAACAAGGCAGGTTCCTCCATTTATGTAGATCCTTTGTTGTCTCCTATAGTATTATTTTGCAGTTTTCTTTGTATAGGTCTTTTGTGTCTCTGGTAAGATTCATTCCTAGATATTTTATCTTTTTAGTAGCTATTGTAAATGATATTGTTTCCCTTATTTCCTTTTCAGGGGTCTCTTTGTTGGTGTAGAGGAATTCAACTGATTTTGTATGTTAACCTTGTATCCTGCCACTTTGCTGAACCTCTCTATTACTTCCAGTAGTATTTTCTGAGTGTCTTGAGTTTTTTTATGGATAGGATCATATCATCTGTAATAGAGATAGCTTTACTTCTTCCTCTATGCCAATTTGGTTGCCTTTTATTTAACTTTCTTGCCTTACTGCCCTCCTAGGACTTCCAGTACAGTGTTAAGTAGGAGTGGTGATAGAGGGCATCCTTGTTTGGTTCCCGTTTGTAAGGGGAATGCTTTGAGTCTGTCTCCATTGATAATAATATTGACCATTGGCTTTGCATGTATGCCCTTTATTATGTTGAGGAATTTCCCTTCTATCCCTAATTTGCTGAGAGTTCTGAACAGGAACAGGTGTTGTATTTTTTCAAATGCCTTTTGTGCATCAATTTATATAATCATATCCTTATTTTCTTTTGCTTTGTTTATGTGGTGGATTACATTGTTTTTCTGATGTTGAGCCATCCTAGCATGTTGTTGTTGTTGTTATGTGCTGTCGAGTCGGCTCCGATTCAGCAACCCCTCCTTGGGTTGCTGAGGCAGTATCACGATGGAAGTAGATTGCCCAACCTTCCTTCTGAGGAGTGGCTGGTGGGTTTGAACTGCCAGCCTTCTGGTTAGCAGTTAAGTGTCTTAGGCACTATGCTACCAGAGCTCTGTACCAGGTATGAATCCCACTTGGTCAGGATGTATTATTTTTTGATATGTTGTTGGATTCTGTTGGTTGGGATTTTGAAGACTTTTGCATCTATGTTCAAGAGGGATACTGGTCTGTAGTTTTCCATTTTAGGGATGTCTTTCCCTGGTTTTTGTCTTAGTATTATGCTTGCTTCATAAAATGAATTTAGGAGTACTCCATCTTTTTTCTATGTCCTGGAATAGTTTGAGTACTATAGATGTCAGCTCTTCCCTAAATATTTGGTAAAATTCTCCAGTGAAGCCATCAGGGTCAGGACTTTTCTTGTGGGAAGTTTTTTTATGATCTGTTCAATTTCTTCCTTTCTAATGGGTTTGTTCAAGTATTCTATCTCTGAGTGGGATAGTTTAGGTGTTGTTGTTGTTGTTAGGTGATGTCGAGTCGTTTCCGACTCATAGCAAGCCCATGCACAGCAGAACAAAACACGCCCCATCCCGTGCCAGCTACATGATCCTTGCTATACTTGAGCCCATTGTTACAGCCACCGTGTCAATCCTTCTCGTCAAAGACCTTCCCCTCTTTCATTGACCCTCCACCTTACCAAGCATGACATCCTTCTCCAGGGAATAATCCCCTCTGACAACATGACCAAAGTAGGTGTGACGAAGTCTGGCCATTCTCGCTTCCAAGAAGCATCTCAGCTGCACTTCCTCCAGGACAGATCTATTAGTTCTTTTAGCAGTCCGTGGTACTTTCAGCATTCTTTGCCAGAACCACAACTCAAAAGCATCAACTCTTCTTCAGTCTTCCTTATTAATTGTCCAGCTCTCACATGCATATGAGGCAATTGGAAATATCATGGCCTGTGTCAGGCATACCTTAGCCCTCAAGGAGACATCCTTGCTCCTCAGCACTTGAAAGAGTTCCTTTGCAGTCAACCTGCCCAGTGCTACATGTCGTCTAATGTCCTGACTGCTGCTTCCATTGGTGTCGATTGTAGAACCAAGCAACGTGAATTCTTTGACAACTTCAATCTTTTCTTCATTTATCATAATGCTGCTTATTGGTCCAACTGAGAGGATTTTTGTTTTCTTTATATTGATATGTAATCCACACTGCAGACTGTGTTCTTCAATCTTCATCAGTAAGTGCCTCAAGTCATCCTCACTTTCAGCAAGCAAAGTTGTATGAGCATATCTCAGGTTGTTAATGATTCTTCCTCCAATCCTTATGCCACGTTTTTCATCATATAGTCCAGCTTTTCAGATTAGTTGTTCAGCATATAGATTGAATAAGTATGGGGGAAGGATACAACCCTGACACACTCCCTTCTTGATTTTAAACCATGTAATGTCCCCTTGTTCTGTTCGAATGACAGCATCCTGGTCAAGGTACAGATTCCTCATGAGCACAATCAAGTGTTCAGGAATTCCCATTCTTCTTAATGTTATCCATAATTTGTCATGATCCACACAATCAAATGCTTTTGTATAGTCAATAAAACACAAGTAAACATCTTTCTGGTATTCTTTACATTG
>NW_006921819.1:1715179-1723285 GCF_000298275.1 Orycteropus afer afer | reverse complement strand
GCCTCTAAATTCAGGAGGGATATATTCTAGATCATATTTTGGCTCTTGTGGACTTGTTTTAATTGCCTTTAACTTCAAGTTGAACTTGCAGATGGGTAGTTGATGATCTATTCCACAATCAACTTCTGGCCTTGTTTTGGCTGAAGATAATGAACTTTTCCATTGCCTCTTGCCACAGATGTAGTCAATCTGATTCCTGTGTGTTCCATCTGATGAAGTTCATGTGTACAGCTGCTGTTTGTGTTGTTGAAAAAAGGTGTTGCAAAGTCGTTGGTCTTGCAAAATTCTACCATGCAAGTTCCAGCATTTTTTCTGTCACCAAGGCCAAATTTTCCAACTACCGGTGATTCTTCTTTGTTTCCAACTTTTGCATTCTAGTCACCAGTGATAATTAATTAACACATTCTGATTGTATGTTCAGTCAATTTCAGACTGCAGAAGTTGATAAAAGTCTTCAATTTCCTCATCTTTGGCTTTCGTGGTTGGTGCATAAATTTGAATAATAGTAATATTAACGAGTCTTCCTTGTAGGTGTATGGATATTATCCTATCGCTGACAGCATTGTACTTCAGGACAGATCTTGAAACATCCTTTGTGATGAGAATGACATGCCATTCCTCTTTAAACTGTCATTTCCGGCATAGTAGATCATATGGTTGTCTGATCAAAATGGCCAAAAGCAGTCCATTTCAGTTCACTAATGTCTGGGATATCAATCTCCATGCATTCCATTTCATTTTTGACAACTTCCAATTTTCCTAGATTAATACTTTGTACATTCCATGTTCCAATTATTAATGCATGTTTGCTGCTGTTTTCCTCAATTTGAGTGGTGCCATGTCAGTAAATGGAGGTCTCAAAAGCTTTAACTTATCCATGTGAGTATAGCTGATTTTACTCTGATAATGCAGCTCTTGCCCAGTCCTACTTTGAGTGCTTTCTAAGCTAAGTGACTCATCTTCCTCCTCTGTATTGGACAATGTTTCTGGGTATTCATAAAGTTGTGCAGTAATGTATCAGACAGTGTTTCTCTGCTATTCACAATGTTTTCCCTGGCCAATTCTTTGAGAAATGAGTGGCCTCCTCCCTCTGACTGGTCTGTCTCAGTCTGCAAGCCGGGCTGATACCTGTGTACCATGTGCACTCCACTGGGTTTGAAACACCAGTGGCACAGCCTCAAGACTCATAGCAACTCATCACCACAGTAGGGCAAACTAACAGACAAGTTTGTCTCCCTCAGCTGTTGGAAACCTCTCCAACCACACTTGTCTCGTTCCCTGCAGCTGACTCCTTGATCTGTTCCAGTCCCCTTTGCCTTTTCTGTCCTCTCCCTGCTTTCCCTCCTAGCTTCTTGTGGGGCTTGACCTGGGTTCCCTCTCCTCACCTGGATCCCTGCAGTGGACTCCTTGATCTGTTGCAGTTTAGGTAGGTCTTGTGATTCCAGAAACTTGTCCATTTCTTCTAGGTTCTCACATCTGTTGGAGTACAGTTTTTCATAATATTCCATCAGTATCTTTTTTATTTCAATTGGCTCTGTTGTAATGACATCCTTTTCATTTACTATTCTGGTAATTTGATCTTCTCTTTCTTTTATTTTGTTTGATTTGCCAATGGTTTGTCAATTTTTAAAATCTCTTTGAAGAACCAGCTTTTTGTTTTGTTGATTTCTCTTTTTTTTTTGTTCTTTTTCGTTTCATTTATTTCTGCTCTGCTCTTTATCATTTCCTTATTTCTAAATACTGTAGGACTTTTTGTAGTTCTTTTTCTAATGTTGTAGTTGTTGAGTTAGAGTGTTGATTTAGTTTCTTTCCTCTTTTTTGATGTATGCATTTATTTGTATAAAATGACTTCTGAGTACTGCTTTCACTGTGTCCCATAGGTTTTGGTAAGAGGTATCTTCACTCTCATTTGTTTCTAGGAATTTTTTTTTTTAATTTCACTTTTTATTTCCTTTATTACCCAGTAGTTTTAAGTGGTGTGTTGTTCAAGTTCCATGTTTGATGTTTTGTTCCTTGATCTTCCTAAGATGCTTTGTAGTATTTCAATGTTTTTGAGTTAATTGAGGCTTGTTTTATGTCCTAACATACGGTCTATTCTGGAGAATGATCCATGTGCACTGGAGAAGAATGCAGATTGTGCTTTTGTTGGGTGGAGTGCTCTGTATATGTTTATGAGGTCGAGTTGGTTGATTGTGTTGTTGAGTTCTTCTGTATCTTTGTTGAGTTTTTCTAGTTGATCTATCCCTCCTTGAAAGTGGTGTGTTAAAGTCTCCTACTATTATTGCAGAGTTGTCTATTTTCCCTTTCAATTCAATTAGTATTTGCTTCACGTATTTTGAGGCACTTTCATTAGGTGCATAGATATTTATTATCATAACATCTTCTTGGTCAATTGACCCTTTTGGCATCATATAGTGACCTTCTTTGTCTCTTATGTTGTTTTTCAACTTAAAGTCTATCTTATCAGAAATTAATATTGCCACTCCTGCTCTTTTTTGGTTTCCATTAGCTTAGTAAATTTTTTTCAACCCATTACCTCTCAATTTGTTTTTATCTTGTGTCTAAGATTGGTCTCTTGTAGGCAGCATATTGATAGGTATTCTTTTCTTATCCAGTCTGCTACTCTCTTTCTCTTGATTGGTGCATGTAGTCCATTCACATAGAGTGTAATTAGTGATAGGTATGCATTGATTACTGCCATTCTATTGTGTTTTTTTCATCATGTTGTTGGAGTTTCCTTGGTTTGTACACTCTTCTGTGCTGAGTTCATTTTATTGTCAAGTGTTTCCTCTCTTTTCTTCTTACTGTTGGTTTTGTGCTTACTAAACCGATATGTTTTCCTTCCTTCTGGGTTTGCTTAGGCGGATTGTTAATTTTCTCTGTGTTTACTTTGGAGTGACTTCTTTTCTTTTCTTTCTTTCTTTTTCTTTTTTTTAAATTGTGATTTGTGTGAAGATTTACAGAGCAAATTCACTTTCCATACAGCAGTACACATACACTTTGTCTCATGACATTGACCACAGTTTACCACAATGCAACAGCTCCCCTCCTACCTCCTCCCCAGAGTTATCTTCCCAGTGTCCATCCCTCCATGGACTCCTGCCCCCTGAGCTGTCTCCCTGTGCACAAGTAGCTCTTCTTTCTCCCATGATTGCTCTCTCCAAGGAGTGTATCTACTTGAGGTAAATATTCATCTCATATGACTGTCTTTTGTTTGGCTGGAAACCACAGGTGTGGGTTCAATTCCAGACCTGAAGGGCACCTAGGGGCCATAGTCTCAGTGGTTCCACCAGGCTTTATTGGACCAGCAAACCTGCCCCCCCCCCTTTTTTCCTCCATTTGTTTTTGCGTTTTGTTCCACATTGTTCTCCCTCTCTATCAAGGATCTCCTAGATACATCCCCTTCCACGTGGATGACAGTGATAGCTGGGCACCATCTAATTCTTCTGGTCTCATAGTCATAATAGGCTGCAAATCGGATGGTGTACCAGTCACTAAGACTAATTGTTTCCATGAATTTTGGTTTTCTTCATTGTCCTTTGCTCTGGACCCATCGTTGCATCTAGATTTGGAGTGAATTCTTGTCTCTATATTTTTGGAACAGTTTCTTCTATGAGAATATTGTCCTGTTTCCTCTCCGTTTGGAAGTTTTGTACCTAAAACTTTTATTCCCTCTATTTGGTTAGTTTAGTTAGCTTGTTTAGTTAATTTCATTAGCTGTTATCGTGTGCAGACTGACTTCCTTGTTTTTTAGTGTACAGTGCTTTATGGTCTTATTTTGAGTGTCTATTTCTGATTTGGTTTTAGTTATTGTCATGTGTTCTGATTTTGTTGTTCCCTGTTCTGGGTTCTCTATCAGAAGGACTTCCTTAATCATTTCTTGTAGGGTTTATTTTCTGTTTGGCTGAGAATATCTTGATTTCATTCTCCTATTGATGGACAGTTTGGCTGGATATAGGATTCTTGGTTGGAAGTTCTTTTACTTCAGTGTTTTATATATGGTGTCCCGTTGTCTTTTTGCCTGCATGGTTTCTGTTGTGTAATCAGAACTCAGTCTAATTGTTTGACTGTTATAAGAAATATTTCTTTTGTCCCAGGCAGCTCACAAGATTCTTTCTTTGTCTTTGGTTTTGTAGAGTTTGATTATGACATGCCTTGGTGTTTTTCTCTTGGGATCTATCCTGTATGGGTTCTTTGAGCTTCTTGGAAAAATATCTCTTCTTCCTTCATGATATGGGGGAAATTTTCTGTTAGTAAGTCAGCCACAGTTTTCTCAATTTTTTTTTTTTTTTCACCTCTTCTTGTTCTGGAATTCCAATAAGACATGTGTGGTTTCTTTTCATGTCATCCCACATAACTCTTAGGTTCTCTTCATCTCTTCAATATTTGTTCTGATTTTTCTTCATATAGGCTGATGTCAAGGGATTTATCTTCTAGTTGGGAAATGTGTTCTTCAGCCAGTTCTAGCCTATTCTTTTGTGCTTCCACTGTGTTGTGTAAGTCTGTAATTTTGGTATTCATCTTCTGGATTTCTAACTGTTGTTTCTATATGAGTTCTGATTGTGTATTAATCTTGTTATTTTATTCTTGAATGGTTTTCCTGAATTCTTCCAGGGTACTGTCTGTGTTCTCCTTGATTCTATTTGGGGTTTCCTTTAGCTCTTGTAGAGGTCTATAAACATACCTTCTAAATTCCTTCTGGGATAATTCTATTGCCTCCTCCTCTCCATGTTTAATGATACTTTTGTTTGGGATTTTATTTCTCTTTTTCGTCCTGTTTTTTGTTTGTTTGTTTAATTTTTCTTTTGTTTGATTTGAGGTTGCCTGTTGTTTCCTAGACATTTTGAACTTGTCTTCAACTGTTAGTTTTGTATTGATTTGTTTTGTCTTGATTTTATGATTTAATACTTTTGCAAAGTTGAACCTGGTGAATTTTATTTTATTTTATTGGTATTAATTCAGGTGTTCTGGGTTGCTCTGGACTTTTCTTTGTGATGATGGAATCACTGTGTAGATTGTGGATGAATATCTCTGTTCATCATGAAGGGGGTTTAGGATTCAAGCCAGCAGGTGTTGTGGTGGCTTAATGTGTTTTTTTTTTTAATTGGATGAGGCAGTGGAGAGGCAGGGAAAGGAGGAAGAAAAGAGGAAAAAAAAAAGCTCCAAGGCACCAGTAGTCATTCCCCAGACTTCGAGTAGGCTGCTAATGATGACATTATACTGTTACTCACAGGCCTGCAGCTCAAGTTCAGCAAAGACCCCAATGGTTATGGGCCCACCACTTACCTCCAGATTTAGAAAGTTGCAAAAACCCCATACTCCAGGCCCGTCCATGCCAAAAAACTGTCCTGGAGTTGCTGCCCTTACCAGCACCATGAGATTGTCCCAGATCCACCCACTTGCATTGAGCTTCCCTCTCTGCTCCCAATTCAGCAGCACCTGGAGCCAGAGGGGTCTCTGCTCCCTCCCTGTGGTCCCAAGTTTACTGATAAAAGTGGGTGCTGAAGGTAGGTCCATGGAGTAGCTAGCTGCAGGTTCTCCAGTGTGTTCTCTCTGCTGCCCCAGGGAGCCCTCCAATGCCACATCTCACTGGCTGGTTAGTGCTCCACAGGGCAGGTTCCCCTATTTTTTATTCTTTCCAGGTGGTAACACTGTCTCTCCCTCTTTTCTACTCCTACTCTCCTGAGTTTGGCATTCTCCGGCTTAATGAGATGCTCAGAGTGCCAGAATTCCAGCTTCAAACTGCTGCACCTAGTTTTTCAGGCACTAAGATGCAAGAAGGAACTAACTTTTGGGTTACGTGTAAGACATCATCTTCTTGTCCCCCTCATAGTGTTCTTAAGAGAATTCAAAGTGCCTGCTATAGCACATGACTTTTCTTCAAATAAGCTCACTACCATTGAGTTGATTCAACTCATAGCAACCCCACTGGGTTTTTGATGGATGCAGACTGCCTCATCTTTCTTCCACAGAGCAACTAATAGGTTTGGACCACCTACCTTTTGGTTAACAGCCAAATGTCTTAACCATAACACCACCAGAACTCCTTATGGCATGTTTTAGCCATTGTTATTTTATCTTTCATAATGTATGATTCCTAGAGATATTTAAAAACAGAAATAGATTAGGATCTTAAATGATAGATATAATCACCAATGATCAATACCACCCACTTAAATCAGCTCTATAAAACAACAGTGATCTAATAGTGATATCTAGTTTACAAGCTTCTAAACATGATTTATCATTGTTTGGTATTCTTTATCTTGATATTTTTATACTGCAATAGTTTAGATGCCTTGCTTACTTCCTTATTCTGACATTTACAGAAAATCCCTAATAAGGAATGTACCTAATAAATTACTTGATTGTAAATACATATTAAAAAAAAAAAAAAACCTTTTAATTCTGCCTTCATTGTTCTAAGATATTTTCACTGGGTAAAGTTTCTTTCAGTACATTAAGGATGTCTCTCCATTTTCTTTGGGATTATTTTATTTATTTTTCTTTTTGTGAGAAGTTGGCTGTAAATCTTATCTTTGTTCCTCTCTATATAAGTTTTCTTTATTCTCTGTATGTCTTCAGTACTTTGTATTTATCTTTGTGTTTCTGCAGTTTTACTATGATGTGCCTAGGTAATTGTTCTTTTCTTTTTTCCTTATCTTTCTTCAGGTTTCCTAAGTTTCTTGGCTTTATGTTTTGTTCACTTGCATTAACTACAAAAAGTATCAGCCATTATCACTTCAAGTATTTCTTCTGCTCCACTCTCTCTCTCCTCCTTCTAGGACTCCAGTTATATAGAAACATTGTATATTGTCTCACAGCTTTTACATGCTTTCTTCTTTTTCTCGGTTTTTGTGTTTCACTTTGTATTATTACTATTTACCTATCTTTAGACTCACTAACTCTTTACTCTGGTATGTTCACTTTGTTGCTAAACTTATTGAGGAAGTTCATCATCTATAATCTACTATCTTGAATTAATAACATCTCCATTTAACTCTTTTTATAGGTTATATCTCTTTGATGACATTTCCCATCTGTTCATATGTTATCTATCTGTTCTACTAGGTTCTTTAATGTATTGTTATTTACATACCTCTCTTTCTCTGACAGTTTCAAAATCTGGGCCATCTGAGTTAAGTTCGGTCAACCATTTATTATCATTTTTACATCTTAATGTGGTATTGTAGGTGCTGGCCATCACTATCAAGAAGAAAGGAAAAACAAATAGGTGTGAAGATTGAAAGGGAAGAGATAAACCTATCATTATTTTCACATAATATGATCATGGAAAGAAAATTCAATAGAATTCAACACAATAAGAGAGTTCAGCAAGATCAAATTGAAAAACTCAATAGCATTTTTCAAACTGATCAACTAGAAAATAAAAGGGAAAATATGCATGATTGCAACAATATCTGTAAAGACAAGGAGTTAAAAATAATTAATAAAAGTTATTTGGAAAATGTTTAAATTTAATTAAACTTTATAAAATAGAATCTCAATGAATAGAGAGTTAATTATGTTCTTGGATAAATGACTTACTTTTTATTTATTTTTTGATGATGTAAATTCTCCCAACAGTATCCATAGTTTTGAAATAACCTCAAATAAATGTCATAAATATGGTCTAATGTTCAAATATTAAATGGTATATGATGAGTTAAATCAACTTTGAGAAAGAAGATCACAGAGTAGGGTCTTGCTTTATAAACTATTAAGATGTGTTTCAAAAACTCAGTAATAAAAACAGTATGTCACTAGGTGAGAACAGAGAAATAGACCAATGAAATGAAAATGCTAGCCCTAGATTATCAAGTTCTTTTTTATCTGTTATATGTCAAGGATAATGTGAAGCTTTCAATACTTGGCAGTAGCAATCACCAGTATGTTATTGCACATGATATTCCAAGTTTCTGTACCACCCGTGCCCTTTACACTACAGAATGATTTTATTTTATTTTATTTATTTTTTATTGTGATTTGAGTGAAGATTTACAAAGCAAATTGACTTTCCATACAGCAGTTCACATATACTTTGTCTCATGTCATTGACCACAGTTTACCACAATGCAACAGCTCCCCTCCCACTTCCTCCCCATA
>NW_006921819.1:1698575-1714039 GCF_000298275.1 Orycteropus afer afer | reverse complement strand
TGTCCTTTTGTGATTGACTTATTTCACTCAGCATAATTTCCTCCAAGTTCATCCACGTTATGCAGTGTTTTGCAGATTCTACATTATTCTTTAGCATTGCATAGTATAGAATGATTATTTTTTTTTTAAAAAAAAGTTATCATAACTTTGCCCACTGTTAGTTCTATTTATATGGACATTCTTACAGCACATACAGATATGCATATAAAAATATTGTCTGCCAAACTTGTATATGGTCATGGGTATATTCCCTTAATTTTTAAGGACTGGGTTTTGGAGAGAGTATTAAAATAGGATTCAAGAGACAAAAAATTCCATGTCCATTGATGGATTCTGAGGAGCTCACCAAACTCTGTTTTACTAACTCTAAAACAAACTAACAAAAAATAATATCTACCCAAAAAGAAATGCAATACAAGAACTAGGTGGCTGCTGCATCTCATGAATGAAAGAGATAACAATGAGAAGAGATTGGAGGGAGGCAAGGAGTAGGAGCAGACATGAAGAAAGGAGCAGAAGAGAAAGCAGTGGCAAATCTGAGGTTTTGTGTTTTTATCTCTGAAAGGGGAATGAGCTTTCCCTCACATAATGGTGGTGAGATAGTGTGTATACCTACCAGGGTTCTTGACAACTCTTGTCAACACAAGTCACAAAATGATAGCTAAGTTTGATTCTGAATATGCTGAAAAAATCAAAATAAAAAGGATGGAGTAGTTAGTGTATATTTGATCTTATACTGTGAGTGTTGGAGAAAAAAATAACCAGCACAGCCGCTACAGACTGATCATCAAGATAAGTTTCAGAGAGAACTTCAGAAGATCTTACAGAGAGATTACCTGGGTAGGACTGTAATTATAAAGACATTGAAAATTACTTGGGAGGAGGTTTATCTCATGACTCAACTATTAGGGATGAAAGAGTGTGTTGAACCTCTGAACTTTTATCAATGGAGCGAATTATGATTTATTTTGTAAGAGCTAGGTGGTTGAAACCTACTGGCTGGAATTTCTAGTCATGCAATGAAAAGGGACAAAGACTTTGACCTCTGAAAAATAACTCAGGAGTGAAACAGTTTCCAGGGATGAGATGATTATAAAATTACTTTCAGATCATTATTCTTCACATAACATAGATAAAGTGCAGAGACACTAAAGAAACATATGAGGCTAATTATTTAGATACTTCCTTGAAGTATCTAAATAATTATCTAGCAAGGTGCAGGTCCCAGAGGACTCCTTTGTGAAAAAAGAGAGGACAAATCTAAACAAGTATAATGATTTTCAAAAATCTTTTAATGACATGGAGCGTGAGACAGACAGATGCCCTGTCTGTCTATCTGCATTGCAAAGCAGACAGGCTATGCCTCAAACACACCCATGGGCATCAACCATTCTATGAGTGTTATGTTCATCTGTGATCAAGCTAGACACATGAGACACTTATACAATGTTGGCAAAGTGAAAACCATTACTTCTATTTATAGAAAGCAAACAGCAAACAATAACTACAGAATTTCAGAAGGGAAGCACTTCCTCTTCCCAAAATTTCCCGTGTCTATTCTTATGTTACTGGGCAGGCTTCATCATGGTTCAGGTAAGTGCTGTGCTCATATCATTACTCCCTTCACCTACTACCTTGCTGCACTAGGCTTCTGTTTTGCTGCTGGGCCTCACTGGGCCTTGCCTCATAGGTGGGAGAACTCCTGCAAAGGATCTCCTGAGCCTCTGCTGTCGGGCCCTTCTAAATCCCTGCCACTAGCTCCAGTCATGCTACCTGGGCCCAGAATACAACTCAGGCCTACACTGCCCAAGGACCTGTGTGACTCCTGAACACTGCCCAGGGGGAGGTGGACTGTGTAACCCATGCACAGAGCACACTCTGGCATACCCTGCATGGTTATGTATTAAGCTCTTTTAGCTCCAGGCAAACCTGCATCCATAGGCATATGGCTCTTCCCCACTTTAGGAAGACTCCTGAACAAGATCCTCCAAGGCAACACCTCCATGGCACACACTCAGGAGTCTGCCCAGCGTGCACAACTGTTGCAACTCTTTTAGCTCTGTTGGCAAGCCTTCTACCTGAAGGTGTACTGCTGCCTTGCTCTGTGGGCTGGCAAACTCACTACTGCTGTATGTCATGGTTTTGCAGTTTGGAGTGTTACAGCTCTTTCTTCACAGTCTAGAAGGTTCTCAGCACAGGGACCCTGAGTCCAAAGGATGTACTCTGTCACAGATTCTTCTTGAGAGTACTGAGTTCCCTCAAAACCTCTGTGAGATTGGCCTTATATAAGCAAATCTCTTGTCAATTTCAAGGCATTGCCCTCTCACCATGACCACAAATCAACCAGTCCCCTCAGTGAACTTCAAGTCAATCAATTTTCATAGCAAACTGACAAATGCCTTGCAAGATTGTGGCCCAGCCAATCATTTTGGGGGAATTGAAAGACTATGGCTAGAAAGGTCACATGAAAGGAATTCACTGCATAAATCCTTGTGTCTCACTATAAACCTTATCTTCCAAAGGTAGTGGCTCTGGAATAAACCTGTCAGAGTGGCATCAGGCCCCCTGGCTTTCCAGCCAGGAACCTTTTTTTTTTTTTTAATAATACTCTTCTTTATCTGGAATCGTGTTCTCCTTTGTCTGGTTGCATTCATGTCCTTTCCTCCCTTTTGTACTATTATTACAGTCTCCCCCACCACAACCCCACATGCACACTGTACAGGGTTTGTTTCCAAGTGGCTTGGCACATATCACACCTCTTCTAGTGTGTGTTAATTTTAGTTATCAAACTCAGAGTTTTGGGAAGATTTTGAAACTTTCAGTTTGGGAACTTTTTGAAATAAAATGATAATCTCTTCTATGTGCTTTTGCTCTTCTGAGAGCAAAAGAAGGAGGAATCTTCTCTCAAATTGGAAGCAATTCTCATTCAAAGGATTTCAGGCATCTGAAAGCACAAGTGCAGCATAGACGCCCTGTGATGCAGGGAGTACCTGAAAGGCTGAAGTGCCTTACTCTTACTTGTCTCTCCAGGGCTCCCCAGATTGGCTGGACAAACTTGAGGAGACATTTTTTTTTTTTTTTTTTAAGTGTATTTTGCGATATTTGGTATCATCAAGACAAATAGGGAATATGCTAATTGGGGGAAGGGCTGTATATGAGATCGATGTCTAGGAGTTTGAATAGAGAAAAAATTCTTCAAAAAGACAAGAAAGCTATGTTTTAAGAACTTGGTTTACTGTCTGTATTTAGAAAAATATTTAGTAATTTTTTATAAGGCTATGATTAACCATCTGCTGTGGGATTTCATTTAAAGAAAAAAAAAATACACACAATAATTAAAAGAAAGTGACACAACCATGTTCCTAAGTATTAAAATCAGCAGTATTACTTTTGTTAAGAAGGACTATATAAAATTTGCAGTATTAAAATATTCAGTTAAAGTAAGGTTAGTTCATATAATATACATCTACATGTATATTTATGAAAGGTAGGAGAAATGGGGCTAGCAATAAGAGAGATCTTGCTAACCAGGACAATCCTGAGTGGGAGTACAGAAGACTCTTCTGAAATAACTCAGCAACAATTCTTAGCCTAGTGGTCTCTGTTTCATTTGGCTACCCCTTTGCTCATTGCCAAGACCCAAGTTTGAGTTTGGAAGATGGCACTGAGCAATGTGAGGCATCTTGTGCCAGGCTATCAGCATTAGTGAGGACCTGAGTCCTCCGTGGAGAGGTTGAGAATATCTGGGCAGAGAGGGCCTCAGTGTTGTTTTGTTGTTGTTGTTGTTGTTGTTGTTATGTGCAATCGAGTCAGACCCAACTCATAGTGACCCCTCCTTGGGTTTCCGAGACATTATCACCACGGAAGTAGATAGGAGACCTGAAATGCATGGAACTCATATGCCAGTAGACATAAGATTGCAAGTCCAATGTAGGGCATAGAATTTCAGTGAATTGCTGCTGAGTCACATGCCTTCCCAGTAATAACCACAATCGGTAGATAAGATTAGCACTTTTGGACATTTTTGGTGACATTATATATATGCAAAGTTTTTTTGTTGTTTCCAAATTTTTCTCTCTTTTTTTTTTAAATTATATTATGTTTTTAGTGAAAGTTTACACAGCAAATTAGGTTCCCATTTGAAAATGACTATACACTTTGTTTAGTGACATTAGTTACATTTTTCACAATGTATTAACATTCTCTTTAATTGTGCTTTGGCTGTTCCATTTTCAGTTCCCTAATTTCCCTTCCCTTTTATCTGTTCGTCTTTGCTTTAGAACAATTGTTGACTTTCTGATCTCATATAGACTGTTTTTAATGAAGCATTGCATTCATGGGATACTCATGGGATAAAAAAAAAATCCTTTATTTTGTGTGCCATTGTGTTATTTCACTAAAAGGTTACCTCAAGGAATAGTTTCAATTTAAATTTTAAAGACTATCTCAGGGTTATAGTCTCAGGGAATCCTCTAGTCTCAACTGGTCAGTAAGTCTGGACATTATAAGAATTTGAGTTTTGTTCTGCATTTATCTTCTATTTTATCAGTGTGTATCTATCTTGGTCTTAATCAGAGAAGTCAGTAATGGTAGCCAGGTACTACCTAGTTCTTCTGGTCTCAAGGGTAGATGAGACTGTGACAGTATTTTTCAAAAGGGTAACAAATTAAGATTAATTGCTTTCCTTTGCCCTTTCTGTAACTATAGCTTATATTTCTCCTCTTTCCTAAGATTCTGGAAGATTCCAAGCTTTATGACTTGAAAAAAAAAAAAAAAAGTGGTAGTCTAGAGGTAGATTTCAGACAAAGCCTCATTATGGGCAGATTTCTGATCCTCTTCTCCCCTGAGATAGTGGAAGCCATCTCATGAAGTCCTCCAGTGTATGTGTAGGTGAAGCTGTGATTAATCAGTATAGTGGCACTTCCTAAGTGCTTCTCTATGCCAGACACTGTTATAAATGCCTTGTGTGCAGTAACTTATCTAAAACATCTAACCAACCTTTGCAGTGAGGGTTTCTAGTATCCCTATTGCAAAGGTCCAGAAGCTGAGGTGGAGAGTGTTAAAAATTCATCCAAGTTCACCCTTTTTATAATAAGGTCTACCTCTATGATTTGAACCCAGACAGACTGACTTGGGAGCCTGTGTGGACAACACTAACCAATACTACCATTTGTGCTTGTACTGTCAGGGCAATGATATAACATGATTGCTTTGTGACCAGGGACAATTTACAACTCTTGCTACATCTTTATGTTCTCATCCCTAAAAGGAGTGAGAGTGATGAAAAAGAGAGGAGGTGCCTTGTTATTATTCAGAATTGCTGTGAGAGAGCTAGGTGGCCTAGGAAAGTTAGTGTACCTCTCTGAGCCATATATCAATTAATTTACACAGGCCCTAGGCTAAGTGTTAGTATCTCTATCTGCTGGAGGAAGATGAGGCAAACTACTTCCATTAAGATTTACAACCTTGGGAACTCAATAGTGGTTGCTATGAGTTGGGATTTGGAGGGCAACTGGATGGCAGTGGGTTTGTATTTTTATTTTGTCTGTGGAAACAGGAAGGCTCAGAGATAGGAGGCCCAGCAAGTCAAGGAACATAATTCAAACTCTTAGTCTTAAAAAATAAACCACCTGTTGTTATTGTATTTGGTGTTGTTGAGTTGGTTCTGACTCATAGTAACCTTATGTACAACAGAACAAAACATTGCCTAGTGCTGTGCCATCCTCATGATCTTTGCTTGAGCTCATCATTGAAGGCACTGTATTAATCCATCTCATTGAAGGTCTTTCCCCTTTTCACTGACTTTCTACTTTACCAAGCATATCCTTCTCCAGAGACTAGTCATGACCAAAGTGCATGAGATGAAGTCTGGCCATTCCTGCTTCTAAGAAGCATTTTGGCTATACTTCTTCCAACACTGATTTGTTTGTTCTTCTGGTAGTCCATGGCACTTTCAATATTGTTTGCTAACACCACAATTAAAATCCACCAATTCTTTTTTGGTTTTCCTTATTAATTGTCCAACTTTCACATGCATATGAAGTGATTGAAAAATACCATGGCTTAGGTCAGTGACAAGTCTTTGAAGTGACATCTTTGCTCTTTAACACTTTAAAGAGGTCTTTTGCAGAAGATTTGTCCAGCGCAATACATCATCTCATTTCTTCACTGCTGCTTCTATGGGTGTTGATTGTGGATCCAAGGAAAATGAAATCCCTGGCAATTTCAATCTTTTCTCCATTTATCATGATGTTGTTCATTGGTCCAGTTGTAAGGATTTTTGTTTTCTTCATGTTCATATGGGTTTTGTTTTGGCTTTCATGGATTTGTTTTAATTTTCTTCAGCTTCAACTTGAACTTGGATATGAGGCTAGGATTTATAATGCATGACAAAATGGAGGACTACAGCTAACAGGGCTAAATTAAGTAATTCACTGCACCACAGACAGCCCCAAAATCATACAAATGTCATACCTCACAAAGCCTGGAGTAGACTGTTTTCCTTTACTCCTTCCCAGAACTGATTACTCCCAGCACTCAGAACATATTCAAATTCCTCTAGAGAGCTATGATGCATCCTCTCCACCCCAGTTATGCCTTCTCTTTGCATAGCTTACAAAGCTCTCTCCTTGGTGTTGCCTCATTTGAGCCTCCTACCAACTCTGTAAAGTAGATTTCGTGGACATTAGACTCACAGAAAAATGTTAGGGGAACCAGATGATTTTCAGGCCTTTGTACATTTCACTATAACACCTCAACTTAGAAAACCAAAAGAGAATGACACACTGGCATTTCTCAATCTGAAAGAATTAAAGAGAGGGGAAAGAAAAAAAAAAAAAAAAAAACTCAAGCTATGAGTTGCAATATTGAAGGATTCTATGGACAAAATACTGAATGATGCAGGAAGCATCAAAAGAAGATGCAAGCTACCTGGCCAAATGACTGGAAGAGATGCATATTCATGCCCATTCCAAAAAAGATGATCCAACAGAATACAGAAATTATCAAACAATGTCATTAATATCCACCACTTGTCTTTCAGTTTGTTGTACTATGGTGGCTTGCTTGCGCGTTGCTGTGAGGCTGCAGACTATGTCACTGTTATTTCAAATACCAGCATGGTCACCCATGGTGGACATGTTTCAGTGGAGCTTCCAGACTAAGACAGACTTGGAAGAAGGGAGGAGCCATCCACTTCTCAAATCATTGGCCAGTGAAAACCTAATGAATAGCAGTGAAAGACTGTTTCATATATTAGGAAAACTTTACAAATAGACCTGAAACACTGTCTGACATAGGGCCAGAAGATGAGCCCCTCAGGTCGAAAGTCACTCAAAATACAACTGGATGCTTTAGACACTACACTACCAGAGCTCCTCCTCAAAGTATAGTTGACCTTAATGACCTGGATGGAGTAATATTTTTGAACTTCCATTTGCTGATGTGGCATGATTCAAAATGGGAACAGCTGTAAACATACATTAATAATCAGAACATGGAAATGTATGAAGTATGAATGTAGGAAAATTGGAAGTTGTAAAAAATTAAATAGAACACATAAAGACTGATATCCTAGGTAATGCCTAAATGGACTGGTTTTGGCCATTTTGAATCAGACAATCATATGATCTACTATGCTGGGAATAGGAGCTCTGGAGGCATAGTGCCTAAGGCATTTGACTGCTAACCAGAAGGCTGGTGGTTCAAACCCACCAGCCAATCCTTGGAAGGAAGGTTGGGCAATCTACATCTGTAATGATACCACCTTGGAATCCCAAGAAGGGGTCGCTATGAATCAGATCTGACTCGATGGCAGTGTGTTTTGCTGGGAATGACAAATTGAAGAGGAATGGTATGGCATTCAATGTCACAAAGAATATTTCAAGATCTCCCCTGAAGTGCAATGCTGTCAGTGATAGGATAATATCCATATACCCACAAGGAAGATAGTTAGTATTACTATTACTCAAATTTATGCACCAACCACCAAAGCCAAAGATGAAGAAATTGAAGATATTTACCAACTTCTGCAGCCTGAAATTGATCAAACATGGAATCAAGATGTATTCATTACTACTGGTCATTGGAATGCAAAAGATAGGAACAAAGAAGAACCACCGGTAGTTAGAAAATATAGCCTAGTTGATAGAAATGATGTTGGTGATTGTATGATAGAATTTTGCAACACCAACAACTTAGTCATTGAAAATACCTTTTCTCAACAACAAAAATGGTGGCTATACACACAGACTTCACAGATGGAATACATAGGAATCAAGTCAACTACAACTGTAGAAAGACGTGATGGGAAAGCTCAATATCTTTAGCCAAAACAAGGCCAGGAGCTGACTGTGGAACAGACCATCAACTGCTTATATGCAAGTTCAACCTGAAGCTGAAAACAATTAAAGCAAGTCCTTGAGAGCCAAAATATGACCTTGATTATATCCCACCTGAATTTAGAGACCATCTGAAGAATAGATTTGAAGTGTTAAACACCAGTGACCAAAATCCAGAGGGATTGTGGGATGACATCAAGAACATCATCCATGAAGAAAGCACTCATAGCGACCCCTCCTTGGGTTTCCGAGGCAGTATCACTATGGAAGTAGGATTGCCCAACCTTCCTTCTGAGGAGTGGCTGGTGGGTTTGAACCGCCAGCCTTCTGATTAGCAGTCAAGTGCCTTAGCCACTATGCTACCAGAGCTCCCGAAGAAAGCAAAAGGTCATTAAAAAGATAGAAAGGAAGAAAAGACCAAAATGGATGTCAGAAGAGACTCTGAAACATGCTCTTGAATGGAGAGTAGCTAAAGCAAATGGAAGAAATTACAAGATAAAGAGCTGAATAGAAGATTTCAAAGAGCAGCTCGAGTAGACAAAGTCAATTATTATAAAGAAATGTGCAAAAACCTGGGGTTAGAAAACCAAAAGGGAAGAATGTGCTTAGAATTTCTCAAGCTGAAAGAACTGAAGGAAAAATTCAAGCCTCAAGTTGTAATACTGAAAGATTCTATGGGCAAAATATTGAATAATGTAGGAAACATCAAAAGAAGATGGAAGGAATACATAAAGTCACTGTACAAAAAAGAATTGATTGATATTCATCTATTTCAGGAGGTGGCGTATGATCAAGAACCAATAGTATTGAAGGAAGAAATCTAAGCTACACTGAAGGAATTGGTGAAAAACAAGGCTCCAGGAATTGATGGAGTATCCATTGAGATGTTTCAACAAACAGAGGCTGCAATGGAGGCACTTACTCGTCTATGGCAAGAAATTTGGAAGACAGTTACCTGGCGACTGGAATAAATCCAACAGAATGTAGAAATTATCGAACAATATTAATATCACACTCAAGAAAAATCTTGCTGAAGATAATTCAAAAACAGTTGCAGCAGTATATTAACAGGGAACTTTCAGAAATGTAAGCTGGATTCAGAAGAGGATGTGAAATGGAGTATCATTGCTGATATCAGATGGATCTTGGCTGAAAGCAAAGAATACCAGAAAGATCCTTACTTGCATAGTTTTAATGACTATGCAAAACATTCAACTCTATGGATCATAACAAATTATGTGCAACATTGTGAAGTATGGGAATTCCAGAACACTTAATCGTGCTTATGAAGAACATGTACATAAACCACAAGGCTATCATTTGAAGAGAACAAGGGGATACTGCATTGTTGAAAACCAGGAAGGGTGTGTGTCAGGGTGTATATTTTCACCATACTTATTGTCTTGGTAAACTAGTGCTGCTCGTAACAGAAATATCACAGGTGGAATGATTTTAACAAACAGAAGTTTATTCTCTTACAGTTTTGGAGGCCAGAAGTCTAAGTTCAAAGTGCCAGGCTCTAGGGGCTGTGTGAAAGGCTCTCAATCTTGGGCTTCAGCTCTGCCTCTTGCTCCCAGCCCACTAAAGCTAGAGGCATCTCTTCACTCAGGCAGCTGCTGGCTGCTGAGGCTAACAAGCCCAAGGTCAACAAATGAAATGGCACAGTCCCTATATTACCAAACCACACAGCAGGCCATTGACTCAAGTCTATTAAAAGTCCCAAAATCAGCAAAACATGGCAGGCTGCTGAACAATGACTTGGCTACACGCATGGTTCAAGTATGCCAAAATGCTGGACACTTTCTTCAAAATTTGCTTTTTATATACTTGAAGCAGCCCACATCCCTAAAGCAGATACTCAGTTGCTCCAATAGATTCCACCATGGAATTGATTGACAATTTCAATATGGGGAATAAATACATCTAGCTACCCAGCCACTCAACCAGGCCTAGCCAAGTTGAAAATAGCCTTAACTACCACCACACTTACTCAATCTGTATGCTGAGTAGATAATCTGAGAAACTGGACTACATGATACAGAATGCAGCATCGGGATTGGTGGAAGGCTCTTTAACAACCTGCAATATGCAGATGACACAACATTGCTTGCTGAAAGTGAAGATGACTAGAAGCATTTCCAGATGAAGATTAAAGACAACAGTCTGCAGTGTGGATTATACCTCAACATAAAGAAAACAAAAATTCTCACAACTGGGCCAATAAGCAGCATCACTGTAAACAGAGAAAAGATTGAAATTGTCAAATATTTCATTTTACTTGGCTCCACAATCAACACCCATGGAAGCAGCAGTCAAGAAATCAGACATCATATTGCGCTGGGCAAATCTGCTGCAAAAGATCTCTTTGAAGTGTTGAAGAGCAAAGATGTCACTTTGAAGACTAAGGTGAGCTTAACCCAAACCATGGTATCTTCAATCACCTCATATGGATATGAAAGCTAGACAATGAATAAGAAAAACCAAAGAAGAGTTGATGCTTTTGAGTTGTGGTGTTAGCAAATAATACTGAAAATTCCATGGACTTCCAGAGGAACGAACAAATCAGTCCTTGAAGAAGTGCAGCCAGAATGCTCCTTGGAGGCAAGAATGGCCAGACTTTGTCTCACCTACTTTAGTCATGTTTTCAGAAGGGACCTGTCCCTGGAGAAGGATATCATGCTTGGTAAAGTAGAGGGTCAGTGAAAGAAGGGAAGACCCTCAACAAGATGGATTGATGTAGTGGCTGCAATGATGGGTTCAAGTACTGCAAGAATTATGAAGATGACACACAACCAGGCAGTGTTTCATTCTGTTGTATATGGGGTCGCTATGAATCAGAGTCAACTCAACAGCACCTAACAAGAGCAACAAAATATGCACGTGAAAGCTGGACAAAGCTGGACAATAAAGAATACTGAAGAAGAGTTGAAGCATTTGAATTATGATGTTAGCAAAGAATACTGAAAATACCATGAACAGACAAAAGAACAAACAAATTTATCTTGGGAAAAAAGTACAGTTGGAATGTTCCTTAGAAGTGAGAATGGCCAGATTTCATCTCATGTACTTTGATCTTGGTGTCAGAAAGGACCAGCCCCTGGAGAAGGATATCATGCTTGGTAATGTGGATGGTCAGCATACAAGGGGAAATCCAATCAAAATGGTTTAACAGAGTGGCTGCAATGAAGGGCTAAAATAGAGGCAAAAATTGTGAGGATTGCGCAGGACTGGGCAGTGGTTCGTTCTCATAGAGTCACTATGACTCAGAGCAGACTTGATGGCACTTAACAACACACCTGTGGTTATGGTCCTATTTTGGAGTTGTCTATTATGTTAATAAGGCAGGATTAGTGTTGGGTATATCTTGAGTCAACACCTTACTAGATGGTGTGATTCAAGTCACTACTCTCAGTTTCTTGAAGGTATGGTCTGCATCCAGTATATCTGAATGCTCTGGCAAAGTTCTCTATCCTGCTTTGGATCCTGCATCTGATTCATCATCATCTGAACTTTGGTTCTTGGGAATTGAGCCCACAGCCTATCATCTCACATGATTCACCAGCTTCTATAGCCTTTGATCCATCAGCTTATCTTCTGACCTACCTATTTGGGTTTTTTAGCCCTTGCACCCATGCGAGTGAGAAGAATCCTCTAGACAGACACATGACCCATGGATTTGTGACTTTCCAGCCTCCACAACCAAGTGAACCATTTCCTTGGTGGTGAGTTCTGTGAGATGTTACAGCAAATTAAAGAACTGTAAGATGGGAGAGAGAGTTCTGAGGGAAGGAGGAGTAGTTGATGTTAGAGATGATAGAATTGTACAGCAGGTTAGAGAAGTGGGGCATTTGGGACATATTTATCCTCCACCTCATAGGACCAACGTTATGCTGATCTTTCCAAAGGAAATTATTTGAGCACTTTCTCAGGGAAAAGAATACAAAATCATACTTTGAAAGCACTTATGCAAGTGAGGGACTGTGAAACTTAAGCTCTGTTAGATTCATGGAAAAGCTATCCCTGGTTCTAGTGCTGGTTCTACAGTTGGAAGTTGTGTGACCCAGGGTAATCCTTTAACCTCTTGGAGACTGAAGTCTCTTGCTGTAAAATGAGGATAATTATACTACTCTCAAAGTTTCCTCAAAGTGTGAATTCTGGTGTTCACTTGGAATCATGGTATGATGGTCTATATCACATAAAATGGAAATAATAAGAAATCAACAATGGGAAATAGATGAATAAAATGCTAAATTGTGGTCCAAGAGGGTATAAGCATATGGAAACAAATACTCATATGTAAGTATGGCTGGGTACATACATCCTCAAGAGAAAAATGAAAAGCATATATCAGAAATATAAATGAGAGCCAGCAAGAAATGGGATGTGTAAGGGAATGAGCAACAAACAGTCAATTCCAGAATCTACATGTACCCAAAGAAAAAGTTTCTCTTCAGGGTTTGGAATAAGTCATGCCAAGAGCATAAATGAGAAGAAGATGAGATGTCCAACCCTGAGGTATAGCCACTGATAGTATAATGCCAAGAAGATAGAAGGTCCAGTGCTGTAGGAATATTGGGTGTGATTTTAAGATTCAGATTTTAGGAACTTGTGTCCCTTCCAAAATCACCTTGAGAAGTTATATGTTCATTCTACCCATGTTTCCACTGTTAAAAACTTCCTATGAGGAGAAATCTTTAGAACCTAAAATATGTTCTGTTGAATGCCTTAAATGATGGCAAGTCTTTTTGAATGGTGTCTAGATTTGTGATATAAAATAGAATCATTTAGAGCTGAATCTAGAGATGACGATAGATCAGCAATCTTAGTAATGATACTGGAGAGCCTAAAAAGTGAGAAATAAGTCCAAGGTAATAAGATGAATTTTCTTTTATGGTTAATATACTAGCTTCAATGATGTTTCTCAAAGAGGAACAGAGTAAACTTTTACAAAAAAATTTTACAAAAAAAATTTTTTTTCACAAAAAATCTATGAGCTCCTAAAGTAGCTACACTTGTTTGAATGAAGAATTTCTGGTCTATTTCCTTAAAAAAGGAAAGAACAGTGCAAACTAGAATGAGTTATAAAATTATTCTAATATTCAACTTTCTAATATGTAATATGGGGTTAATATGACCTACTTATAAGGTCTTTAGGAGGATCAAATGAAAGAATGTATGCAAAACATATAGCACAATGACTGGAAGATGGTAAGTACTTAATAAATGTAAACTAATATGTTGTTATTCTGCATCTTCCTTTTACAGGTCATGCCTAAATGATTTAATTTAATTCTCCTAAATACCCCAAATTTTGGAATTATAATCCTTTTACACACTTTTTGTGTAAAAAAGCCTAAGTCTCAGGGAAGTTAAAAAACTGGTCAGTAATAGGGTGGGGAAGGAATGAATGGCAGCATGCTTTCTGTTCACTGCAGTCTCATGAGTTGCTGGTCTCAGGCTACATCCAGAATCAATTGGCTCATACAACTCTGTAAATGTAGGCAGGATAGGTATTATGGTGTCATCTAACAGATGAGGACAAGGAACTTCTGAGAAGTTAAGAGATGGGACGAGACTCCCCATACTTAGTAAATTGTTGTTGTTAGCTGACTTCAAGGCATTTCTGACTCATGGTGACCCCATTGTATAGTAGAATGAAACACTGCCAGTTTGGTACCTTCTAGGGAGCCCATCTTTCTGCACTGTATTGAACAATGTTCTCTTATGATTCACAGGACTCTCATTGGCTAATTTTCAGAAGTAGATAATTGCCAGGCCTTTCTTCCTAGACTATCTTAGTCTAGTAGCTACACTGTAATCTAACCACTGTGAGTGACCCTGCTGTTCTTTGAAATATTGTGGCATAGCTTCCAGTATCACACAGAAGCCACCATAATACCACACACTGATGGACAAGTATAGGTGGACCTAGTAAATTAAGGAGCCTGAAACTTGAATCCACATTCTTTGCCTCTAGTCAAGGGTTCTTTCTAAACTGCTGTGCACTTTCTCTCTTATACTAAGACAAAAAACAAGATTAACTTCTGGATTTCTACCCAGAAAATCATAATTTGCAACCTTTGCTATTTCCTTAAACATGACCTCATGTATTAGTAGAAGATGCATGAAAATATAATTTATTGGGAAATTGTTTTGATGAGTAGGAAGGATTTGCTAAGTCACTTGTCACAGGGAGCTGTTGTAAAACTAGGTGAAAAATTATTGAACTCTTTAGAAAATGTCTGCCAGTGTCATCTGCTTGCTCTTGCTACACCTTCTCATTTCAAATTTCTATTTTCTGTACTTATCAGGAGTCTCTCCAGTTCAGTTAGAAATTATCTTAGTTCCATGAAATGCATGAAATTCTAACCACATGAAGTAGTTTTTGATGGAGTATCTTTGATCATTATGCTGCACCTAGCTTTGTCTTCATTTGTGTACTTGGATGAAATCACCTGGGCATTGTCAGCTAGTCATTTGCAACACGTCCATTATGCCATCACCATGGGTCACAAACTATTGCAAATTAGTCTTTCATTATAATGGTGGTGTAAGTTTTAAAATACTGCTCATCTTTATATCCCTGTATAATGAACCTAGTGTGAGAACGTCTGGTGTTCAGACTACTGGATAAGTGTTCTACTCTGTTTTCTTTTGGAAACTGGTGTATGATTTCGCAAAATGACCCTTATAGCCACCCTTGGCTCCCTTGGTGAGTAATCATCTATCAGAATAACAGTGACTTAGCCCTTGAACATCCTGTGCTTCTTTCAGGAACACATGGAGCCTCTTTCATGTTTATGTTACTTGCAAATGTGTATTTGGGAGTTTCTCATTAAATGCTGGGCTGCAATGATACTGAGCTCTCACAAGACACTAGGTCTCACAAGATGTAGTTACATTTTTTACTATATCTGCCTCTTAGCTTACCTGCAAGGTGCTATGGTTTTGCATTTGTTATCAGTATTTTCTGTAGTTAAGAATTAAGATAAATGGAGGTGGGGCAAGATGGCGGACTAAGCAGAAGGATTGCACAGATCCTCTTCAACAAAGAAAAGGGAAACCAATTAACACAGACACAGAAGATAATCTTGGACCCCTGAGCCTTGAAGGAAAGGATGCAGA